>NW_026605877.1:0-121790 GCF_945859685.1 Eupeodes corollae
TTTTTCTAGTACATGTCAAGTATCTATTTTGAAGTCTTGATCGATTTTGGGGGTTGGGAAGGATCAGGTGATGGTTTTGGGTGTGATTTGATTTTCGTCTAGAACATCAAAAATCCTTCAGGATGCTCCAAAATGACTCATCTATATCTATAATGATAGATCTTGATTAGGAGTATCTTTTTCTAGTACATGTCAAGTATCTATTTTGAAGTCTTGATCGATTTTGGGGGTTGGGAAGGATCAGGTGATGGTTTTGGGTGTGATTTGATTTTCGTCTAGAACATCAAAAATCCTTCAGGATGCTCCAAAATGACTCATCTATATCTATAATGATAGATCTTGATTAGGAGTATCTTTTTCTAGTACATGTCAAGTATCTATTTTGAAGTCTTGATCGATTTTGGGGGTTGGGAAGGATCAGGTGATGGTTTTGGGTGTGATTTGATTTTCGTCTAGAACATCAAAAATCCTTCAGGATGCTCCAAAATGACTCATCTATATCTATAATGATAGATCTTGATTAGGAGTATCTTTTTCTAGTACATGTCAAGTATCTATTTTGAAGTCTTGATCGATTTTGGGGGTTGGGAAGGATCAGGTGATGGTTTTGGGTGTGATTTGATTTTCGTCTAGAACATCAAAAATCCTTCAGGATGCTCCAAAATGACTCATCTATATCTATAATGATAGATCTTGATTAGGAGTATCTTTTTCTAGTACATGTCAAGTATCTATTTTGAAGTCTTGATCGATTTTGGGGGTTGGGAAGGATCAGGTGATGGTTTTGGGTGTGATTTGATTTTCGTCTAGAACATCAAAAATCCTTCAGGATGCTCCAAAATGACTCATCTATATCTATAATGATAGATCTTGATTAGGAGTATCTTTTTCTAGTACATGTCAAGTATCTATTTTGAAGTCTTGATCGATTTTGGGGGTTGGGAAGGATCAGGTGATGGTTTTGGGTGTGATTTGATTTTCGTCTAGAACATCAAAAATCCTTCAGGATGCTCCAAAATGACTCATCTATATCTATAATGATAGATCTTGATTAGGAGTATCTTTTTCTAGTACATGTCAAGTATCTATTTTGAAGTCTTGATCGATTTTGGGGGTTGGGAAGGATCAGGTGATGGTTTTGGGTGTGATTTGATTTTCGTCTAGAACATCAAAAATCCTTCAGGATGCTCCAAAATGACTCATCTATATCTATAATGATAGATCTTGATTAGGAGTATCTTTTTCTAGTACATGTCAAGTATCTATTTTGAAGTCTTGATCGATTTTGGGGGTTGGGAAGGATCAGGTGATGGTTTTGGGTGTGATTTGATTTTCGTCTAGAACATCAAAAATCCTTCAGGATGCTCCAAAATGACTCATCTATATCTATGATGATAGATCTTGATTAGGAGTATCTTTTTCTAGTACATGTCAAGTATCTATTTTGAAGTCTTGATCGATTTTGGGGGTTGGGAAGGATCAGGTGATGGTTTTGGGTGTGATTTGATTTTCGTCTAGAACATCAAAAATCCTTCAGGATGCTCCAAAATGACTCATCTATATCTATAATGATAGATCTTGATTAGGAGTATCTTTTTCTAGTACATGTCAAGTATCTATTTTGAAGTCTTGATCGATTTTGGGGGTTGGGAAGGATCAGGTGATGGTTTTGGGTGTGATTTGATTTTCGTCTAGAACATCAAAAATCCTTCAGGATGCTCCAAAATGACTCATCTATATCTATAATGATAGATCTTGATTAGGAGTATCTTTTTCTAGTACATGTCAAGTATCTATTTTGAAGTCTTGATCGATTTTGGGGGTTGGGAAGGATCAGGTGATGGTTTTGGGTGTGATTTGATTTTCGTCTAGAACATCAAAAATCCTTCAGGATGCTCCAAAATGACTCATCTATATCTATAATGATAGATCTTGATTAGGAGTATCTTTTTCTAGTACATGTCAAGTATCTATTTTGAAGTCTTGATCGATTTTGGGGGTTGGGAAGGATCAGGTGATGGTTTTGGGTGTGATTTGATTTTCGTCTAGAACATCAAAAATCCTTCAGGATGCTCCAAAATGACTCATCTATATCTATAATGATAGATCTTGATTAGGAGTATCTTTTTCTAGTACATGTCAAGTATCTATTTTGAAGTCTTGATCGATTTTGGGGGTTGGGAAGGATCAGGTGATGGTTTTGGGTGTGATTTGATTTTCGTCTAGAACATCAAAAATCCTTCAGGATGCTCCAAAATGACTCATCTATATCTATAATGATAGATCTTGATTAGGAGTATCTTTTTCTAGTACATGTCAAGTATCTATTTTGAAGTCTTGATCGATTTTGGGGGTTGGGAAGGATCAGGTGATGGTTTTGGGTGTGATTTGATTTTCGTCTAGAACATCAAAAATCCTTCAGGATGCTCCAAAATGACTCATCTATATCTATAATGATAGATCTTGATTAGGAGTATCTTTTTCTAGTACATGTCAAGTATCTATTTTGAAGTCTTGATCGATTTTGGGGGTTGGGAAGGATCAGGTGATGGTTTTGGGTGTGATTTGATTTTCGTCTAGAACATCAAAAATCCTTCAGGATGCTCCAAAATGACTCATCTATATCTATAATGATAGATCTTGATTAGGAGTATCTTTTTCTAGTACATGTCAAGTATCTATTTTGAAGTCTTGATCGATTTTGGGGGTTGGGAAGGATCAGGTGATGGTTTTGGGTGTGATTTGATTTTCGTCTAGAACATCAAAAATCCTTCAGGATGCTCCAAAATGACTCATCTATATCTATAATGATAGATCTTGATTAGGAGTATCTTTTTCTAGTACATGTCAAGTATCTATTTTGAAGTCTTGATCGATTTTGGGGGTTGGGAAGGATCAGGTGATGGTTTTGGGTGTGATTTGATTTTCGTCTAGAACATCAAAAATCCTTCAGGATGCTCCAAAATGACTCATCTATATCTATAATGATAGATCTTGATTAGGAGTATCTTTTTCTAGTACATGTCAAGTATCTATTTTGAAGTCTTGATCGATTTTGGGGGTTGGGAAGGATCAGGTGATGGTTTTGGGTGTGATTTGATTTTCGTCTAGAACATCAAAAATCCTTCAGGATGCTCCAAAATGACTCATCTATATCTATAATGATAGATCTTGATTAGGAGTATCTTTTTCTAGTACATGTCAAGTATCTATTTTGAAGTCTTGATCGATTTTGGGGGTTGGGAAGGATCAGGTGATGGTTTTGGGTGTGATTTGATTTTCGTCTAGAACATCAAAAATCCTTCAGGATGCTCCAAAATGACTCATCTATATCTATAATGATAGATCTTGATTAGGAGTATCTTTTTCTAGTACATGTCAAGTATCTATTTTGAAGTCTTGATCGATTTTGGGGGTTGGGAAGGATCAGGTGATGGTTTTGGGTGTGATTTGATTTTCGTCTAGAACATCAAAAATCCTTCAGGATGCTCCAAAATGACTCATCTATATCTATAATGATAGATCTTGATTAGGAGTATCTTTTTCTAGTACATGTCAAGTATCTATTTTGAAGTCTTGATCGATTTTGGGGGTTGGGAAGGATCAGGTGATGGTTTTGGGTGTGATTTGATTTTCGTCTAGAACATCAAAAATCCTTCAGGATGCTCCAAAATGACTCATCTATATCTATAATGATAGATCTTGATTAGGAGTATCTTTTTCTAGTACATGTCAAGTATCTATTTTGAAGTCTTGATCGATTTTGGGGGTTGGGAAGGATCAGGTGATGGTTTTGGGTGTGATTTGATTTTCGTCTAGAACATCAAAAATCCTTCAGGATGCTCCAAAATGACTCATCTATATCTATAATGATAGGTCTTGATTAGGAGTATCTTTTTCTAGTACATGTCAAGTATCTATTTTGAAGTCTTGATCGATTTTGGGGGTTGGGAAGGATCAGGTGATGGTTTTGGGTGTGATTTGATTTTCGTCTAGAACATCAAAAATCCTTCAGGATGCTCCAAAATGACTCATCTATATCTATAATGATAGATCTTGATTAGGAGTATCTTTTTCTAGTACATGTCAAGTATCTATTTTGAAGTTTTGATCGATTTTGGGGGTTGGGAAGGATCAGGTGATGGTTTTGGGTGTGATTTGATTTTCGTCTAGAACATCAAAAATCCTTCAGGATGCTCCAAAATGACTCATCTATATCTATAATGATAGATCTTGATTAGGAGTATCTTTTTCTAGTACATGTCAAGTATCTATTTTGAAGTCTTGATCGATTTTGGGGGTTGGGAAGGATCAGGTGATGGTTTTGGGTGTGATTTGATTTTCGTCTAGAACATCAAAAATCCTTCAGGATGCTCCAAAATGACTCATCTATATCTATAATGATAGATCTTGATTAGGAGTATCTTTTTCTAGTACATGTCAAGTATCTATTTTGAAGTCTTGATCGATTTTGGGGGTTGGGAAGGATCAGGTGATGGTTTTGGGTGTGATTTGATTTTCGTCTAGAACATCAAAAATCCTTCAGGATGCTCTAAAATGACTCATCTATATCTATAATGATAGATCTTGATTAGGAGTATCTTTTTCTAGTACATGTCAAGTATCTATTTTGAAGTCTTGATCGATTTTGGGGGTTGGGAAGGATCAGATGATGGCTTTGGGTGTGATTTGATTTTCGTCTAGAACATCAAAAATCCTTCAGGATGCTCCAAAATGACTCATCTATATCTATAATGATAGATCTTGATTAGGAGTATCTTTTTCTAGTACATGTCAAGTATCTATTTTGAAGTCTTGATCGATTTTGGGGGTTGGGAAGGATCAGGTGATGGTTTTGGGTGTGATTTGATTTTCGTCTAGAACATCAAAAATCCTTCAGGATGCTCCAAAATGACTCATCTATATCTATAATGATAGATCTTGATTAGGAGTATCTTTTTCTAGTACATGTCAAGTATCTATTTTGAAGTCTTGATCAATTTTGGGGGTTGGGAAGGATCAGGTGATGGTTTTGGGTGTGATTTGATTTTCGTCTAGAACATCAAAAATCCTTCAGGATGCTCCAAAATGACTCATCTATATCTATAATGATAGATCTTGATTAGGAGTATCTTTTTCTAGTACATGTCAAGTATCTATTTTGAAGTCTTGATCGATTTTGGGGGTTGGGAAGGATCAGGTGATGGTTTTGGGTGTGATTTGATTTTCGTCTAGAACATCAAAAATCCTTCAGGATGCTCCAAAATGACTCATCTATATCTATAATGATAGATCTTGATTAGGAGTATCTTTTTCTAGTACATGTCAAGTATCTATTTTGTAGTCTTGATCGATTTTGGGGGTTGGGAAGGATCAGGTGATGGTTTTGGGTGTGATTTGATTTTCGTCTAGAACATCAAAAATTCTTCAGGATGCTCCAAAATGACTCATCTATATCTATAATGATAGATCTTGATTAGGAGTATCTTTTTCTAGTACATGTCAAGTATCTATTTTGAAGTCTTGATCGATTTTGGGGGTTGGGAAGGATCAGGTGATGGTTTTGGTTGTGATTTGATTTTCGTCTAGAACATCAAAAATCCTTCAGGATGCTCCAAAATGACTCATCTATATCTATAATGATAGATCTTGATTAGGAGTATCTTTTTCTAGTACATGTCAAGTATCTATTTTGAAGTCTTGATCGATTTTGGGGGTTGGGAAGGATCAGGTGATGGTTTTGGGTGTGATTTGATTTTCGTCTAGAACATCAAAAATCCTTCAGGATGCTCCAAAATGACTCATCTATATCTATAATGATAGATCTTGATTAGGAGTATCTTTTTCTAGTACATGTCAAGTATCTATTTTGAAGTCTTGATCGATTTTGGGGGTTGGGAAGGATCAGGTGATGGTTTTGGGTGTGATTTGATTTTCGTCTAGAACATCAAAAATACTTCAGGATGCTCCAAAATGACTCATCTATATCTATAATGATAGATCTTGATTAGGAGTATCTTTTTCTAGTACATGTCAAGTATCTATTTTGAAGTCTTGATCGATTTTGGGGGTTGGGAAGGATCAGGTGATGGTTTTGGGTGTGATTTGATTTTCGTCTAGAGCATCAAAAATCCTTCAGGATGCTCCAAAATGACTCATCTATATCTATAATGATAGATCTTGATTAGGAGTATCTTTTTCTAGTACATGTCAAGTATCTATTTTGAAGTCTTGATCGATTTTGGGGGTTGGGAAGGATCAGGTGATGGTTTTGGGTGTGATTTGATTTTCGTCTAGAACATCAAAAATCCTTCAGGATGCTCCAAAATGACTCATCTATATCTATAATGATAGATCTTGATTAGGAGTATCTTTTTCTAGTACATGTCAAGTATCTATTTTGAAGTCTTGATCGATTTTGGGGGTTGGGAAGGATCAGGTGATGGTTTTGGGTGTGATTTGATTTTCGTCTAGAACATCAAAAATCCTTCAGGATGCTCCAAAATGACTCATCTATATCTATAATGATAAATCTTGATTAGGAGTATCTTTTTCTAGTACATGTCAAGTATCTATTTTGAAGTCTTGATCGATTTTGGGGGTTGGGAAGGATCAGGTGATGGTTTGGGTGTGATTTGATTTTCGTCTAGAACATCAAAAATCTTTCAGGATGCTCCAAAATGACTCATCTATATCTATAATGACAGATCTTGATTAGGAGTATCTTTTTCTAGTACATGTCAAGTATCTATTTTGAAGTCTTGATCGATTTTGGGGGTTGGGAAAGATCAGGTGATGGTTTTGGGTGTGATTTGATTTTCGTCTAGAACATCAAAAATCCTTCAGGATGCTCCAAAATGACTCATCTATATCTATAATGATAGATCTTGATTAGGAGTATCTTTTTCTAGTACATGTCAAGTATCTATTTTGAAGTCTTGATCGATTTTGGGGGTTGGGAAGGATCAGGTGATGGTTTTGGGTGTGATTTGATTTTCGTCTAGAACATCAAAAATCCTTCAGGATGCTCCAAAATGACTCGTCTATATCTATAATGATAGATCTTGATTAGGAGTATCTTTTTCTAGTACATGTCAAGTATCTATTTTGAAGTCTTGATCGATTTTGGGGGTTGGGAAGGATCAGGTGATGGTTTTGGGTGTGATTTGATTTTCGTCTAGAACATCAAAAATCCTTCAGGATGCTCCAAAATGACTCATCTATATCTTTAATGATGGATCTTGATTAGGAGTATCTTTTTCTAGTACATGTCAAGTATCTATTTTGAAGTCTTGATCGATTTTTGGGGTTGGGAAGGATCAGGTGATGGTTTTGGGTATGATTTGATTTTCGTCTCGAACATCAAAAATCCTTCAGGATGCTCCAAAATGACTCATCTATATCTATAATGATAGATCTTGATTAGGAGTATCTTTTTCTAGTACATGTCAAGTATCTATTTTGAAGTCTTGATCGATTTTGGGGGTTGGGAAGGATCAGGTGATGGTTTTGGGGTGTGATTTGATTTTCGTCTAGAACATCAAAAATCCTTCAGGATGCTCCAAAATGACTCATCTATATCTATAATGATAGATCTTGATTAGGAGTATCTTTTTCTAGTACATGTCAAGTATCTATTTTGAAGTCTTGATCGATTTTGGGGGTTGGGAAGGATCAGGTGATGGTTTTGGGTGTGATTTGATTTTCGTCTAGAACATCAAAAATCCTTCATGATGCTCCAAAATGACTCATCTATATCTATAATGATAGATCTTGATTAGAAGTATCTTTTTCTAGTACATGTCAAGTATCTATTTTGAAGTCTTGATCGATTTTGGGGGTTGGGAAGGTCAGGTGATGGTTTTGGGTGTGATTTGATTTTCGTCTAGAACATCAAAAATCTTGATCGATTTTGGGGGTTGGGAAGGATCAGGTGATGGTTTTGGGTGTGATTTGATTTTCGTCTAGAACATCAAAAATCCTTCAGGATGCTCCAAAATGACTCATCTATATCTATAATGATAGATCTTGATTAGGAGTATCTTTTTCTAGTACATGTCAAGTATCTATTTTGAAGTCTTGATCGATTTTGGGGTTGGGAAGGATCAGGTGATGGTTTTGGGTGTGATTTGATTTTCGTCTAGAACATCAAAAATCCTTCTGGATGCTCCAAAATGACTCATCTATATCTATAATGATAGATCTTGATTAGGAGTATCTTTTTCTAGTACATGTCAAGTATCTATTTTGAAGTCTTGATCGATTTTGGGGGTTGGGAAGGATCAGGTGATGGTTTTGGGTGTGATTTGATTTTCGTCTAGAACATCAAAAATCCTTCAGGATGCTCCAAAATGACTCATCTATATCTATAATGATAGATCTTGATTAGGAGTATCTTTTTCTAGTACATGTCAAGTATCTATTTTGAAGTCTTGATCGATTTTGGGGGTTGGGAAGGATCAGGTGATGGTTTTGGGTGTGATTTGATTTTCGTCTAGAACATCAAAAATCCTTCAGGATGCTCTAAAATGACTCATCTATATCTATAATGATAGATCTTGATTAGGAGTATCTTTTTCTAGTACATGTCAAGTATCTATTTTGAAGTCTTGATCGATTTTGGGGGTTGGGAAGGATCAGGTGATGGTTTTGGGTGTGATTTGATTTTCGTCTAGAACATCAAAAATCCTTCAGGATGCTCCAAAATGACTCATCTATATCTATAATGATAGATCTTGATTAGGAGTAACTTTTTCTAGTACATGTCAAGTATCTATTTTGAAGTCTTGATCGATTTTGGGGGTTGGGAAGGATCAGGTGATGGTTTTGGGTGTGATTTGATTTTCGTCTAGAACATCAAAAATCCTTCAGGATGCTCCAAAATGACTCATCTATATCTATAATGATAGATCTTGATTAGGAGTATCTTTTTCTAGTACATGTCAAGTATCTATTTTGAAGTCTTGATCGATTTTGGGGGTTGGGAAGGATCAGGTGATGGTTTTGGGTGTGATTTGATTTTCGTCTAGAACATCAAAAATCCTTCAGGATGCTCTAAAATGACTCATCTATATCTATAATGATAGATCTTGATTAGGAGTATCTTTTTCTAGTACATGTCAAGTATCTATTTTGAAGTCTTGATCGATTTTGGGGGTTGGGAAGGATCAGGTGATGGTTTTGGGTGTGATTTGATTTTCGTCTAGAACATCAAAAATCCTTCAGGATGCTCCAAAATGACTCATCTATATCTATAATGATAGATCTTGATTAGCAGTATCTTTTTCTAGTACATGTCAAGTATCTATTTTGAAGTCTTGATCGATTTTGGGGGTTGGGAAGGATCAGGTGATGGTTTTGGGTGTGATTTGATTTTCGTCTAGAACATCAAAAATCCTTCAGGATGCTCCAAAATGACTCATCTATATCTATAATGATAGATCTTGATTAGGAGTATCTTTTTCTAGTACATGTCAAGTATCTATTTTGAAGTCTTGATCGATTTTGGGGGTTGGGAAGGATCAGGTGATGGTTTTGGGTGTGATTTGATTTTCGTCTAGAACATCAAAAATCCTTCATGATGCTCCAAAATGACTCATCTATATCTATAATGATAGATCTTGATTAGGAGTATCTTTTTCTAGTACATGTCAAGTATCTATTTTGAAGTCTTGATCGATTTTGGGGGTTGGGAAGGATCAGGTGATGGTTTTGGGTGTGATTTGATTTTCGTCTAGAACATCAAAAATCTTGATCGATTTTGGGGGTTGGGAAGGATCAGGTGATGGTTTTGGGTGTGATTTGATTTTCGTCTAGAACATCAAAAATCCTTCAGGATGCTCCAAAATGACTCATCTATATCTATAATGATAGATCTTGATTAGGAGTATCTTTTTCTAGTACATGTCAAGTATCTATTTTGAAGTCTTGATCGATTTTGGGGGTTGGGAAGGATCAGGTGATGGTTTTGGGTGTGATTTGATTTTCGTCTAGAACATCAAAAATCCTTCAGGATGCTCCAAAATGACTCATCTATATCTATAATGATAGATCTTGATTAGGAGTATCTTTTTCTAGTACATGTCAAGTATCTATTTTGAAGTCTTGATCGATTTTGGGGGTTGGGAAGGATCAGGTGATGGTTTTGGGTGTGATTTGATTTTCGTCTAGAACATCAAAAATCCTTCAGGATGCTCCAAAATGACTCATCTATATCTATAATGATAGATCTTGATTGGGAGTATCTTTTTCTAGTACATGTCAAGTATCTATTTTGAAGTCTTGATCGATTTTGGGGGTTGGGAAGGATCAGGTGATGGTTTTGGGTGTGATTTGATTTTCGTCTAGAACATCAAAAATCCTTCAGGATGCTCTAAAATGACTCATCTATATCTATAATGATAGATCTTGATTAGGAGTATCTTTTTCTAGTACATGTCAAGTATCTATTTTGAAGTCTTGATCGATTTTGGGGGTTGGGAAGGATCAGGTGATGGTTTTGGGTGTGATTTGATTTTCGTCTAGAACATCAAAAATCCTTCAGGATGCTCCAAAATGACTCATCTATATCTATAATGATAGATCTTGATTAGGAGTATCTTTTTCTAGTACATGTCAAGTATCTATTTTGAAGTCTTGATCGATTTTGGGGGTTGGGAAGGATGAGGTGATGGTTTTGGGTGTGATTTGATTTTCGTCTAGAACATCAAAAATCCTTCAGGATGCTCCAAAATGACTCATCTATATCTATAATGATAGATCTTGATTAGGAGTATCTTTTTCTAGTACATGTCAAGTATCTATTTTGAAGTCTTGATCGATTTTGGGGGTTGGGAAGGATCAGGTGATGGTTTTGGGTGTGATTTGATTTTCGTCTAGAGCATCAAAAATCCTTCAGGATGCTCCAAAATGACTCATCTATATCTATAATGATAGATCTTGATTAGGAGTATCTTTTTCTAGTACATGTCAAGTATCTATTTTGAAGTCTTGATCGATTTGATTTTCGTCTAGGACATCAAAAATCCTTCAGGATGCTCCAAAATGACTCATCTATATCTATAATGATAGATCTTGATTAGGAGTATCTTTTTCTAGTACATGTCAAGTATCTATTTTGAAGTCTTGATCGATTTTGGGGGTTGGGAAGGATCAGGTGATGGTTTTGGGTGTGATTTGATTTTCGTCTAGAACATCAAAAATCCTTCAGGATGCTCCAAAATGACTCATCTATATCTATAATGATAGATCTTGATTAGGAGTATCTTTTTCTAGTACATGTCAAGTATCTATTTTGAAGTCTTGATCGATTTTGGGGGTTGGGAAGGATCAGGTGATGGTTTTGGGTGTGATTTGATTTTCGTCTAGAACATCAAAAATCCTTCATGATGCTCCAAAATGACTCATCTATATCTATAATGATAGATCTTGATTAGGAGTATCTTTTTCTAGTACATGTCAAGTATCTATTTTGAAGTCTTGATCGATTTTGGGGGTTGGGAAGGATCAGGTGATGGTTTTGGGTGTGATTTGATTTTCGTCTAGAACATCAAAAATCCTTCAGGATGCTCCAAAATGACTCATCTATATCTATAATGATAGATCTTGATTAGGAGTATCTTTTTCTAGTACATGTGAAGTATCTATTTTGAAGTCTTGATCAATTTTGGGGGTTGGGAAGGATCAGGTGATGGTTTTGGGTGTGATTTGATTTTCGTCTAGAACATCAAAAATCCTTCAGGATGCTCCAAAATGACTCATCTATATCTATAATGATAGATCTTGATTAGGAGTATCTTTTTCTAGTACATGTCAAGTATCTATTTTGAAGTCTTGATCGATTTTGGGGGTTGGGAAGGATCAGGTGATGGTTTTGGGTGTGATTTGATTTTCGTCTAGAACATCAAAAATCCTTCAGGATGCTCCAAAATGACTCATCTATATCTATAATGATAGATCTTAATTAGGAGTATCTTTTTCTAGTACATGTCAAGTATCTATTTTGAAGTCTTGATCGATTTTGGGGGCTGGGAAGGATCAGGTGATGGTTTTGGGTGTGATTTGATTTTCGTCTAGAACATCAAAAATCCTTCAGGATGCTCCAAAATGACTCATCTATATCTATAATGATAGATCTTGATTAGGAGTATCTTTTTCTAGTACATGTCAAGTATCTATTTTGAAGTCTTGATCGATTTTGGGGGTTGGGAAGGATCAGGTGATGGTTTTGGGTGTGATTTGATTTTCGTCTAGAACATCAAAAATCCTTCAGGATGCTCCAAAATGACTCATCTATATCTATAATGATAGATCTTGATTAGGAGTATCTTTTTCTAGTACATGTCAAGTATCTATTTTGAAGTCTTGATCGATTTTGGGGGTTGGGAAGGATCAGGTGATGGTTTTGGGTGTGATTTGATTTTCGTCTAGAACATCAAAAATCCTTCAGGATGCTCCAAAATGACTCATCTATATCTATAATGATAGATCTTGATTAGGAGTATCTTTTTCTAGTACATGTCAAGTATCTATTTTGAAGTCTTGATCGATTTTGGGGGTTGGGAAGGATCAGGTGATGGTTTTGGGTGTGATTTGATTTTCGTCTAGAACATCAAAAATCCTTCAGGATGCTCCAAAATGACTCATCTATATCTATAATGATAGATCTTGATTAGGAGTATCTTTTTCTAGTACATGTCAAGTATCTATTTTGAAGTCTTGATCGATTTTGGGGGTTGGGAAGGATCAGGTGATGGTTTTGGGTGTGATTTGATTTTCGTCTAGAACATCAAAAATCCTTCAGGATGCTCCAAAATGACTCATCTATATCTATAATGATAGATCTTGATTAGGAGTATCTTTTTCTAGTACATGTCAAGTATCTATTTTGAAGTCTTGATCGATTTTGGGGGTTGGGAAGGATCAGGTGATGGTTTTGGGTGTGATTTGATTTTCGTCTAGAACATCAAAAATCCTTCAGGATGCTCCAAAATGACTCATCTATATCTATAATGATAGATCTTGATTAGGAGTATCTTTTTCTAGTACATGTCAAGTATCTATTTTGAAGTCTTGATCGATTTTGGGGGTTGGGAAGGATCAGGTGATGGTTTTGGGTGTGATTTGATTTTCGTCTAGAACATCAAAAATCCTTCAGGATGCTCCAAAATGACTCATCTATATCTATAATGATAGATCTTGATTAGGAGTATCTTTTTCTAGTACATGTCAAGTATCTATTTTGAAGTCTTGATCGATTTTGGGGGTTGGGAAGGATCAGGTGATGGTTTTGGGTGTGATTTGATTTTCGTCTAGAACATCAAAAATCCTTCAGGATGCTCCAAAATGACTCATCTATATCTATAATGATAGATCTTGATTAGGAGTATCTTTTTCTAGTACATGTCAAGTATCTATTTTGAAGTCTTGATCGATTTTGGGGGTTGGGAAGGATCAGGTGATGGTTTTGGGTGTGATTTGATTTTCGTCTAGAACATCAAAAATCCTTCAGGATGCTCCAAAATGACTCATCTATATCTATAATGATAGATCTTGATTAGGAGTATCTTTTTCTAGTACATGTCAAGTATCTATTTTGAAGTCTTGATCGATTTTGGGGGTTGGGAAGGATCAGGTGATGGTTTTGGGTGTGATTTGATTTTCGTCTAGAGCATCAAAAATCCTTCAGGATGCTCCAAAATGACTCATCTATATCTATAATGATAGATCTTGATTAGGAGTATCTTTTTCTAGTACATGTCAAGTATCTATTTTGAAGTCTTGATCGATTTGATTTTCGTCTAGAACATCAAAAATCCTTCAGGATGCTCCAAAATGACTCATCTATATCTATAATGATAGATCTTGATTAGGAGTATCTTTTTCTAGTACATGTCAAGTATCTATTTTGAAGTCTTGATCGATTTTGGGGGTTGGGAAGGATCAGGTGATGGTTTTGGGTGTGATTTGATTTTCGTCTAGAACATCAAAAATCCTTCAGGATGCTCCAAAATGACTCATCTATATCTATAATGATAGATCTTGATTAGGAGTATCTTTTTCTAGTACATGTCAAGTATCTATTTTGAAGTCTTGATCGATTTTGGGGGTTGGGAAGGATCAGGTGATGGTTTTGGGTGTGATTTGATTTTCGTCTAGAACATCAAAAATCCTTCATGATGCTCCAAAATGACTCATCTATATCTATAATGATAGATCTTGATTAGGAGTATCTTTTTCTAGTACATGTCAAGTATCTATTTTGAAGTCTTGATCGATTTTGGGGGTTGGGAAGGATCAGGTGATGGTTTTGGGTGTGATTTGATTTTCGTCTAGAACATCAAAAATCCTTCAGGATGCTCCAAAATGACTCATCTATATCTATAATGATAGATCTTGATTAGGAGTATCTTTTTCTAGTACATGTGAAGTATCTATTTTGAAGTCTTGATCAATTTTGGGGGTTGGGAAGGATCAGGTGATGGTTTTGGGTGTGATTTGATTTTCGTCTAGAACATCAAAAATCCTTCAGGATGCTCCAAAATGACTCATCTATATCTATAATGATAGATCTTGATTAGGAGTATCTTTTTCTAGTACATGTCAAGTATCTATTTTGAAGTCTTGATCGATTTTGGGGGTTGGGAAGGATCAGGAGATGGTTTTGGGTGTGATTTGATTTTCGTCTAGAACATCAAAAATCCTTCAGGATGCTCCAAAATGACTCATCTATATCTATAATGATAGATCTTAATTAGGAGTATCTTTTTCTAGTACATGTCAAGTATCTATTTTGAAGTCTTGATCGATTTTGGGGGCTGGGAAGGATCAGGTGATGGTTTTGGGTGTGATTTGATTTTCGTCTAGAACATCAAAAATCCTTCAGGATGCTCCAAAATGACTCATCTATATCTATAATGATAGATCTTGATTAGGAGTATCTTTTTCTAGTACATGTCAAGTATCTATTTTGAAGTCTTGATCGATTTTGGGGGTTGGGAAGGATCAGGTGATGGTTTTGGGTGTGATTTGATTTTCGTCTAGAACATCAAAAATCCTTCAGGATGCTCCAAAATGACTCATCTATATCTATAATGATAGATCTTGATTAGGTGTATCTTTTTCTAGTACATGTCAAGTATCTATTTTGAAGTCTTGATCGATTTTGGGGGTTGGGAAGGATCAGGTGATGGTTTTGGGTGTGATTTGATTTTCGTCTAGAACATCAAAAATCCTTCAGGATGCTCCAAAATGACTCATCTATATCTATAATGATAGATCTTGATTAGGAGTATCTTTTTCTAGTACATGTCAAGTATCTATTTTGAAGTCTTGATCGATTTTGGGGGTTGGGAAGGATCAGGTGATGGTTTTGGGTGTGATTTGATTTTCGTCTAGAACATCAAAAATCCTTCAGGATGCTCCAAAATGACTCATCTATATCTATAATGATAGATCTTGATTAGGAGTATCTTTTTCTAGTACATGTCAAGTATCTATTTTGAAGTCTTGATCGATTTTGGGGGTTGGGAAGGATCAGGTGATGGTTTTGGGTGTGATTTGATTTTCGTCTAGAACATCAAAAATCCAATGACTCATCTATATCTATAATGATAGATCTTGATTAGGAGTATCTTTTTCTAGTACATGTCAAGTATCTATTTTGAAGTCTTGATCGATTTTGGGGGTTGGGAAGGATCAGGTGATGGTTTTGGGTGTGATTTGATTTTCGTCTAGAACATCAAAAATCCTTCAGGATTCTCCAAAATGACTCATCTATATCTATAATGATAGATCTTGATTAGGAGTATCTTTTTCTAGTACATGTCAAGTATCTATTTTGAAGTCTTGATCGATTTTGGGGGTTGGGAAGGATCAGGTGATGGTTTTGGGTGTGATTTGATTTTCGTCTAGAACATCAAAAATCCTTCAGGATGCTCCAAAATGACTCATCTATATCTATAATGATACATCTTGATTAGGAGTATCTTTTTCTAGTACATGTCAAGTATCTATTTTGAAGTCTTGATCGATTTTGGGGGTTGGGAAGGATCAGGTGATGGTTTTGGGTGTGATTTGATTTTCGTCTAGAACATCAAAAATCCTTCAGGATGCTCCAAAATGACTCATCTATATCTATAATGATACATCTTGATTAGGAGTATCTTTTTCTAGTACATGTCAAGTATCTATTTTGAAGTCTTGATCGATTTTGGGGGTTGGGAAGGATCAGGTGATGGTTTTGGGTGTGATTTGATTTTCGTCTAGAACATCAAAAATCCTTCAGGATGCTCCAAAATGACTCATCTATATCTATAATGATAGATCTTGATTAGGAGTATCTTTTTCTAGTACATGTCAAGTATCTATTTTGAAGTCTTGATCGATTTTGGGGGTTGGGAAGGATCAGGTGATGGTTTTGGGTGTGATTTGATTTTCGTCTAGAACATCAAAAATCCTTCAGGATGCTCCAAAATGACTCATCTATATCTATAATGATAGATCTTGATTAGGAGTATCTTTTTCTAGTACATGTCAAGTATCTATTTTGAAGTCTTGATCGATTTTGGGGGTTGGGAAGGATCAGGTGATGGTTTTGGGTGTGATTTGATTTTCGTCTAGAACATCAAAAATCCTTCAGGATGCTCCAAAATGACTCATCTATATCTATAATGATAGATCTTGATTAGGAGTATCGTTTTCTAGTACATGTCAAGTATCTATTTTGAAGTCTTGATCGATTTTGGGGGTTGGGAAGGATCAGGTGATGGTTTTGGGTGTGATTTGATTTTCGTCTAGAACATCAAAAATCCTTCAGGATGCTCCAAAATGACTCATCTATATCTATAATGATAGATCTTGATTAGGAGTATCTTTTTCTAGTACATGTCAAGTATCTATTTTGAAGTCTTGATCGATTTTGGGGGTTGGGAAGGATCAGGTGATGGTTTTGGGTGTGATTTGATTTTCGTCTAGAACATCAAAAATCCTTCAGGATGCTCCAAAATGACTCATCTATATCTATAATGATAGATCTTGATTAGGAGTATCTTTTTCTAGTACATGTCAAGTATCTATTTTGAAGTCTTGATCGATTTTGGGGGTTGGGAAGGATCAGGTGATGGTTTTGGGTGTGATTTGATTTTCGTCTAGAACATCAAAAATCCTTCAGGATGCTCCAAAATGACTCATCTATATCTATAATGATAGATCTTGATTAGGAGTATCTTTTTCTAGTACATGTCAAGTATCTATTTTGAAGTCTTGATCGATTTTGGGGGTTGGGAAGGATCAGGTGATGGTTTTGGGTGTGATTTGATTTTCGTCTAGAACATCAAAAATCCTTCAGGATGCTCCAAAATGACTCATCTATATCTATAATGATACATCTTGATTAGGAGTATCTTTTTCTAGTACATGTCAAGTATCTATTTTGAAGTCTTGATCGATTTTGGGGGTTGGGAAGGATCAGGTGATGGTTTTGGGTGTGATTTGATTTTCGTCTAGAACATCAAAAATCCTTCAGGATGCTCCAAAATGACTCATCTATATCTATAATGATAGATCTTGATTAGGAGTA
This sequence comes from Eupeodes corollae, assembly GCF_945859685.1. Classification (NCBI taxonomy): domain Eukaryota; kingdom Metazoa; phylum Arthropoda; class Insecta; order Diptera; family Syrphidae; genus Eupeodes; species Eupeodes corollae. Next base: position 17,579 of record NW_026605877.1, read on the forward strand.
TCTTTTTCTAGTACATGTCAAGTATCTATTTTGAAGTCTTGATCGATTTTGGGGGTTGGGAAGGATCAGGTGATGGTTTTGGGTGTGATTTGATTTTCGTCTAGAACATCAAAAATCCTTCAGGATGCTCCAAAATGACTCATCTATATCTATAATGATAGATCTTGATTAGGAGTATCTTTTTCTAGTTCATGTCAAGTATCTATTTTGAAGTCTTGATCGATTTTGGGGGTTGGGAAGGATCAGGTGATGGTTTTGGGTGTGATTTGATTTTCGTCTAGAACATCAAAAATCCTTCAGGATGCTCCAAAATGACTCATCTATATCTATAATGATAGATCTTGATTAGGAGTATCTTTTTCTAGTACATGTCAAGTATCTATTTTGAAGTCTTGATCGATTTTGGGGGTTGGGAAGGATCAGGTGATGGTTTTGGGTGTGATTTGATTTTCGTCTAGAACATCAAAAATCCTTCAGGATGCTCCAAAATGACTCATCTATATCTATAATGATAGATCTTGATTAGGAGTATCTTTTTCTAGTACATGTCAAGTATCTATTTTGAAGTCTTGATCGATTTTGGGGGTTGGGAAGGATCAGGTGATGGTTTTGGGTGTGATTTGATTTTCGTCTAGAACATCAAAAATCCTTCAGGATGCTCCAAAATGACTCATCTATATCTATAATGATAGATCTTGATTAGGAGTATCTCTTTCTAGTACATGTCAAGTATCTATTTTGAAGTCTTGATAGATTTTGGGGGTTGGGAAGGATCAGGTGATGGTTTTGGGTGTGATTTGATTTTCGTCTAGAACATCAAAAATCCTTCAGGATGCTCCAAAATAACTCATCTATATCTATAATGATAGATCTTGATTAGGAGTATCTTTTTCTAGTACATGTCAAGTATCTATTTTGAAGTCTTGATCGATTTTGGGGGTTGGGAAGGATCAGGTAATGGTTTCGGGTGTGATTTGATTTTCGTCTAGAACATCAAAAATCCTTCAGGATGCTCCAAAATGACTCATCTATATCTATAATGATAGATCTTGATTAGGAGTATCTTTTTCTAGTACATGTCAAGTATCTATTTTGAAGTCTTGATCGATTTTGGGGGTTGGGAAGGATCAGGTGATGGTTTTGGGTGTGATTTGATTTTCGTCTAGAACATCAAAAATCCTTCAGGATGCTCCAAAATGACTCATCTATATATATAATGATAGATCTTGATTAGGAGTATCTTTTTCTAGTACATGTCAAGTATCTATTTTGAAGTCTTGATCGATTTTGGGGGTTGGGAAGGATCAGGTGATGGTTTTGGGTGTGATTTGATTTTCGTCTAGAACATCAAAAATCCTTCAGGATGCTCCAAAATGACTCATCTATATCTATAATGATAGATCTTGATTAGGAGTATCTTTTTCTAGTACATGTCAAGTATCTATTTTGAAGTCTTGATCGATTTTGGGGGTTGGGAAGGATCAGGTGATGGTTTTGGGTGTGATTTGATTTTCGTCTAGAACATCAAAAATCCTTCAGGATGCTCCAAAATGACTCATCTATATCTATAATGATAGATCTTGATTAGGAGTATCTTTTTCTAGTACATGTCAAGTATCTATTTTGAAGTCTTGATCGATTTTGGGGGTTGGGAAGGATCAGGTGATGGTTTTGGGTGTGATTTGATTTTCGTCTAGAACATCAAAAATCCTTCAGGATGCTCCAAAATGACTCATCTATATCTATAATGATAGATCTTGATTAGGAGTATCTTTTTCTAGTACATGTCAAGTATCTATTTTGAAGTCTTGATCGATTTTGGGGGTTGGGAAGGATCAGGTGATGGTTTTGGGTGTGATTTGATTTTCGTCTAGAACATCAAAAATCCTTCAGGATGCTCCAAAATGACTCATCTATATCTATAATGATAGATCTTGATTAGGAGTATCTTTTTCTAGTACATGTCAAGTATCTATTTTGAAGTCTTGATCGATTTTGGGGGTTGGGAAGGATCAGGTGATGGTTTTGGGTGTGATTTGATTTTCGTCTAGAACATCAAAAATCCTTCAGGATGCTCCAAAATGACTCATCTATATCTATAATAATAGATCTTGATTAGGAGTATCTTTTTCTAGTACATGTCAAGTATCTATTTTGAAGTCTTGATCGATTTTGGGGGTTAGGAAGGATCAGGTGATGGTTTTGGGTGTGATTTGATTTTCGTCTAGAACATCAAAAATCCTTCAGGATGCTCCAAAATGACTCGTCTATATCTATAATGATAGATCTTGATTAGGAGTATCTTTTTCTAGTACATGTCAAGTATCTATTTTGAAGTCTTGATCGATTTTGGGGGTTGGGAAGGATCAGGTGATGGTTTTGGGTGTGATTTGATTTTCGTCGAGAACATCAAAAATCCTTCAGGATGCTCCAAAATGACTCATCTATATCTATAATGATAGATCTTGATTAGGAGTATCTTTTTCTAGTACATGTCAAGTATCTATTTTGAAGTCTTGATCGATTTTGGGGGTTGGGAAGGATCAGGTGATGGTTTTGGGTGTGATTTGATTTTCGTCTAGAACATCAAAAATCCTTCAGGATGCTCCAAAATTACTCATCTATATCTATAATGATAGATCTTGATTAGGAGTATCTTTTACTAGTACATGTCAAGTATCTATTTTGAAGTCTTGATCGATTTTGGGGGTTGGGAAGGATCAGGTGATGGTTTTGGGTGTGATTTGATTTTCGTCTAGAACATCAAAAATCCTTCAGGATGCTCCAAAATGACTCATCTATATCTATAATGATAGATCTTGATTAGGAGTATCTTTTTCTAGTACATGTCAAGTATCTATTTTGAAGTCTTGATCGATTTTGGGGGTTGGGAAGGACCCGGTGATGGTTTAGGGTGTGATTTGATTTTCGTCTAGAACATCAAAAATCCTTCAGGATGCTCCAAAATGACTCATCTATATCTATAATGATAGATCTTGATTAGGAGTATCTTTTTCTAGTACATGTCAAGTATCTATTTTGAAGTCTTGATCGATTTTGGGGGTTGGGAAGGATCAGGTGATGGTTTTGGGTGTAATTTGATTTTCGTCTAGAACATCAAAAATCCTTCAGGATGCTCCAAAATGACTCATCTATATCTATAATGATAGATCTTGATTAGGAGTATCTTTTTCTAGTACATGTCAAGTATCTATTTTGAAGTCTTGATCGATTTTGGGGGTTGGGAAGGATCAGGTGATGGTTTTGGGTGTGATTTGATTTTCGTCTAGAACATCAAAAATCCTTCAGGATGCTCCAAAATGACTCATCTATATCTATAATGATAGATCTTGATTAGGAGTATCTTTTTCTAGTACATGTCAAGTATCTATTTTGAAGTCTTGATCGATTTTGGGGGTTGGGAAGGATCAGGTGATGGTTTTGGGTGTGATTTGATTTTCGTCTAGAACATCAAAAATCCTTCAGGATGCTCCAAAATGACTCATCTATATCTATAATGATAGATCTTGATTAGGAGTATCTTTTTCTAGTACATGTCAAGTATCTATTTTGAAGTCTTGATCGATTTTGGGGGTTGGGAAGGATCAGGTGATGGTTTTGGGTGTGATTTGATTTTCGTCTAGAACATCAAAAATCCTTCAGGATGCTCCAAAATGACTCATCTATATCTATAATGATAGATCTTGATTAGGAGTATCTTTTTCTAGTACATGTCAAGTATCTATTTTGAAGTCTTGATCGATTTTGGGGGTTGGGAAGGATCAGGTGATGGTTTTGGGTGTGATTTGATTTTCGTCTAGAACATCAAAAATCCTTCAGGATGCTCCAAAATGACTCATCTATATCTATAATGATAGATCTTGATTAGGAGTATCTTTTTCTAGTACATGTCAAGTATCTATTTTGAAGTCTTGATCGATTTTGGGGGTTGGGAAGGATAAGGTGATGGTTAAGGGTGTGATTTGATTTTCGTCTAGAACATCAAAAATCCTTCAGGATGCTCCAAAATGACTCATCTATATCTATAATGATAGATCTTGATTAGGAGTATCTTTTTCTAGTACATGTCAAGTATCTATTTTGAAGTCTTGATCGATTTTGGGGGTTGGGAAGGATCAGGTGATGGTTTTGGGTGTAATTTGATTTTCGTCTAGAACATCAAAAATCCTTCAGGATGCTCCAAAATGACTCATCTATATCTATAATGATAGATCTTGATTAGGAGTATCTTTTTCTAGTACATGTCAAGTATCTATTTTGAAGTCTTGATCGATTTTGGGGGTTGGGAAGGATCAGGTGATGGTTTTGGGTGTGATTTGATTTTCGTCTAGAACATCAAAAATCCTTCAGGATGCTCCAAAATGACTCATCTATATCTATAATGATAGATCTTGATTAGGAGTATCTTTTTCTAGTACATGTCAAGTATCTATTTTGAAGTCTTGATAGATTTTGGGGGTTGGGAAGGATCAAGTGATGGTTTTGGGTGTGATTTTATTTTCGTCTAGAACATCAAAAATCCTTCAGGATGCTCCAAAATGACTCATCTATATCTATAATGATAGATCTTGATTAGGAGTATCTTTTTCTAGTACATGTCAAGTATCTATTTTGAAGTCTTGATCGATTTTGGGGGTTGGGAAGGATCAGGTGATGGTTTTGGGTGTGATTTGATTTTCGTCTAGAACATCAAAAATCCTTCAGGATGCTCCAAAATGACTCATCTATATCTATAATGATAGATCTTGATTAGGAGTATCTTTTTCTAGTACATGTCAAGTATCTATTTTGAAGTCTTGATCGATTTTGGGGGTTGGGAAGGATCAGGTGATGGTTTTGGGTGTGATTTGATTTTCGTCTAGAACATCAAAAATCCTTCAGGATGCTCCAAAATGACTCATCTATATCTATAATGATAGATCTTGATTAGGAGTATCTTTTTCTAGTACATGTCAAGTATCTATTTTGAAGTCTTGATCGATTTTGGGGGTTGGGAAGGACCAGGTGATGGTTTAGGGTGTGATTTGATTTTCGTCTAGAACATCAAAAATCCTTCAGGATGCTCCAAAATGACTCATCTATATCTATAATGATAGATCTTGATTAGGAGTATCTTTTTCTAGTACATGTCAAGTATCTATTTTGAAGTCTTGATCGATTTTGGGGGTTGGGAAGGATCAGGTGATGGTTTTGGGTGTAATTTGATTTTCGTCTAGAACATCAAAAATCCTTCAGGATGCTCCAAAATGACTCATCTATATCTATAATGATAGATCTTGATTAGGAGTATCTTTTTCTAGTACATGTCAAGTATCTATTTTGAAGTCTTGATCGATTTTGGGGGTTGGGAAGGATCAGGTGATGGTTTTGGGTGTGATTTGATTTTCGTCTAGAACATCAAAAATCCTTCAGGATGCTCCAAAATGACTCATCTATATCTATAATGATAGATCTTGATTAGGAGTATCTTTTTCTAGTACATGTCAAGTATCTATTTTGAAGTCTTGATCGATTTTGGGGGTTGGGAAGGATAAGGTGATGGTTTTGGGTGTGATTTTATTTTCGTCTAGAACATCAAAAATCCTTCAGGATGCTCCAAAATGACTCATCTATATCTATAATGATAGATCTTGATTAGGAGTATCTTTTTCTAGTACATGTCAAGTATCTATTTTGAAGTCTTGATCGATTTTGGGGGTTGGGAAGGATCAGGTGATGGTTTTGGGTGTGATTTGATTTTCGTCTAGAACATCAAAAATCCTTCAGGATGCTCCAAAATGACTCATCTATATCTATAATGATAGATCTTGATTAGGAGTATCTTTTTCTAGTACATGTCAAGTATCTATTTTGAAGTCTTGATCGATTTTGGGGGTTGGGAAGGATCAGGTGATGGTTTTGGGTGTGATTTGATTTTCGTCTAGAACATCAAAAATCCTTCAGGATGCTCCAAAATGACTCATCTATATCTATAATGATTGATCTTGATTAGGAGTATCTTTTTCTAGTACATGTCAAGTATCTATTTTGAAGTCTTGATCGATTTTGGGGGTTGGGAAGGATCAGGTGATGGTTTTGGGTGTGATTTGATTTTCGTCTAGAACATCAAAAATCCTTCAGGATGCTCCAAAATGACTCATCTATATCTATAATAATAGATCTTGATTAGGAGTATCTTTTTCTAGTACATGTCAAGTATCTATTTTGAAGTCTTGATCGATTTTGGGGGTTAGGAAGGATCAGGTGATGGTTTTGGGTGTGATTTGATTTTCGTCTAGAACATCAAAAATCCTTCAGGATGCTCCAAAATGACTCGTCTATATCTATAATGATAGATCTTGATTAGGAGTATCTTTTTCTAGTACATGTCAAGTATCTATTTTGAAGTCTTGATCGATTTTGGGGGTTGGGAAGGATCAGGTGATGGTTTTGGGTGTGATTTGATTTTCGTCTAGAACATCAAAAATCCTTCAGGATGCTCCAAAATGACTCATCTATATCTATAATGATAGATCTTGATTAGGAGTATCTTTTTCTAGTACATGTCAAGTATCTATTTTGAAGTCTTGATCGATTTTGGGGGTTGGGAAGGATAAGGTGATGGTTTTGGGTGTGATTTTATTTTCGTCTAGAACATCAAAAATCCTTCAGGATGCTCCAAAATGACTCATCTATATCTATAATGATAGATCTTGATTAGGAGTATCTTTTTCTAGTACATGTCAAGTATCTATTTTGAAGTCTTGATCGATTTTGGGGGTTGGGAAGGATCAGGTGATGGTTTTGGGTGTGATTTGATTTTCGTCTAGAACATCAGAAATCCTTCAGGATGCTCCAAAATGACTCATCTATATCTATAATGATAGATCTTGATTAGGAGTATCTTTTTCTAGTACATGTCAAGTATCTATTTTGAAGTCTTGATCGATTTTGGGGGTTGGGAAGGATCAGGTGATGGTTTTGGGTGTGATTTGATTTTCGTCTAGAACATCAAAAATCCTTCAGGATGCTCCAAAATGACTCATCTATATCTATAATGATAGATCTTGATTAGGAGTATCTTTTTCTAGTACATGTCAAGTATCTATTTTGAAGTCTTGATCGATTTTGGGGGTTGGGAAGGATCAGGTGATGGTTTTGGGTGTGATTTGATTTTCGTCTAGAACATCAAAAATCCTTCAGGATGCTCCAAAATGACTCATCTATATCTATAATAATAGATCTTGATTAGGAGTATCTTTTTCTAGTACATGTCAAGTATCTATTTTGAAGTCTTGATCGATTTTGGGGGTTAGGAAGGATCAGGTGATGGTTTTGGGTGTGATTTGATTTTCGTCTAGAACATCAAAAATCCTTCAGGATGCTCCAAAATGACTCGTCTATATCTATAATGATAGATCTTGATTAGGAGTATCTTTTTCTAGTACATGTCAAGTATCTATTTTGAGGTCTTGATCGATTTTGGGGGTTGGGAAGGATCAGGTGATGGTTTTGGGTGTGATTTGATTTTCGTCTAGAACATCAAAAATCCTTCAGGATGCTCCAAAATGACTCATCTATATCTATAATGATAGATCTTGATTAGGAGTATCTTTTTCTAGTACATGTCAAGTATCTATTTTGAAGTCTTGATCGATTTTGGGGGTTGGGAAGGATCAGGTGATGGTTTTGGGTGTGATTTGATTTTCGTCTAGAACATCAAAAATCCTTCAGGATGCTCCAAAATTACTCATCTATATCTATAATGATAGATCTTGATTAGGAGTATCTTTTACTAGTACATGTCAAGTATCTATTTTGAAGTCTTGATCGATTTTGGGGGTTGGGAAGGATCAGGTGATGGTTTTGGGTGTGATTTGATTTTCGTCTAGAACATCAAAAATCCTTCAGGATGCTCCAAAATGACTCATCTATATCTATAATGATAGATCTTGATTAGGAGTATCTTTTTCTAGTACATGTCAAGTATCTATTTTGAAGTCTTGATCGATTTTGGGGGTTGGGAAGGATCAGGTGATGGTTTTGGGTGTGATTTGATTTTCGTCTAGAACATCAAAAATCCTTCAGGATGCTCCAAAATGACTCATCTATATCTATAATGATAGATCTTGATTAGGAGTATCTTTTTCTAGTACATGTCAAGTATCTATTTTGAAGTCTTGATCGATTTTGGGGGTTGGGAAGGACCAGGTGATGGTTTTGGGTGTGATTTGATTTTCGTCTAGAACATCAAAAATCCTTCAGGATGCTCCAAAATGACTCATCTATATCTATAATGATAGATCTTGATTAGGAGTATCTTTTTCTAGTACATGTCAAGTATCTATTTTGAAGTCTTGATCGATTTTGGGGGTTGGGAAGGATCAGGTGATGGTTTTGGGTGTGATTTGATTTTCGTCTAGAACATCAAAAATCCTTCAGGATGCTCCAAAATGACTCATCTATATCTATAATGATAGATCTTGATTAGGAGTATCTTTTTCTAGTACATGTCAAGTATCTATTTTGAAGTCTTGATCGATTTTGGGGGTTGGGAAGGATCAGGTGATGGTTTTGGGTGTGATTTGATTTTCGTCTAGAACATCAAAAATCCTTCAGGATGCTCCAAAATGACTCATCTATATCTATAATGATAGATCTTGATTAGGAGTATCTTTTTCTAGTACATGTCAAGTATCTATTTTGAAGTCTTGATCGATTTTGGGGGTTGGGAAGGATCAGGTGATGGTTTTGGGTGTGATTTGATTTTCGTCTAGAACATCAAAAATCCTTCAGGATGCTCCAAAATGACTCATCTATATCTATAATGATAGATCTTGATTAGGAGTATCTTTTTCTAGTACATGTCAAGTATCTATTTTGAAGTCTTGATGGATTTTGGGGGTTGGGAAGGATCAGGTGATGGTTTTGGGTGTGATTTGATTTTCGTCTAGAACATCAAAAATCCTTCAGGATGCTCCAAAATGACTCATCTATATCTATAATGATAGATCTTGATTAGGAGTATCTTTTTCTAGTACATGTCAAGTATCTATTTTGAAGTCTTGATCGATTTTGGGGGTTGGGAAGGATCAGGTGATGGTTTTGGGTGTGATTTGATTTTCGTCTAGAACATCAAAAATCCTTCAGGATGCTCCAAAATGACTCATCTATATCTATAATGATAGATCTTGATTAGGAGTATCTTTTTCTAGTACATGTCAAGTATCTATTTTGAAGTCTTGATCGATTTTGGGGGTTGGGAAGGATCAGGTGATGGTTTTGGGTGTGATTTGATTTTCGTCTAGAACATCAAAAATCCTTCAGGATGCTCCAAAATGACTCATCTATATCTATAATGATAGATCTTGATTAGGAGTATCTTTTTCTAGTACATGTCAAGTATCTATTTTGAAGTCTTGATCGATTTTGGGGATTGGGAAGGATCAGGTGATGGTTTTGGGTGTGATTTGATTTTCGTCTAGAACATCAAAAATCCTTCAGGATGCTCCAAAATGACTCATCTATATCTATAATGATAGATCTTGATTGGGAGTATCTTTTTCTAGTACATGTCAAGTATCTATTTTGAAGTCTTGATCGATTTTGGGGGTTGGGAAGGATCAGGTGATGGTTTTGGGTGTGATTTGATTTTCGTCTAGAACATCAAAAATCCTTCAGGATGCTCCAAAATGACTCATCTATATCTATAATGATAGATCTTGATTAGGAGTATCTTTTTCTAGTACATGTCAAGTATCTATTTTGAAGTCTTGATCGATTTTGGGGGTTGGGAAGGATCAGGTGATGGTTTTGTGTGTGATTTGATTTTCGTCTAGAACATCAAAAATCCTTCAGGATGCTCCAAAATGACACATCTATATCTATAATGATAGATCTTGATTAGGAGTATCTTTTTCTAGTACATATCAAGTATCTATTTTGAAGTCTTGATCGATTTTGGTGGTTGGGAAGGATCAGGTGATGGTTTTGGGTGTGATTTGATTTTCGTCTAGAACATCAAAAATCCTTCAGGATGCTCCAAAATGACTCATCTATATCTATAATGATAGATCTTGATTAGGAGTATCTTTTTCTAGTACATGTCAAGTATCTATTTTGAAGTCTTGATCGATTTTGGGGGTTGGGAAGGATCAGGTGATGGTTTTGGGTGTGATTTGATTTTCGTCTAGAACATCAAAAATCCTTCAGGATGCTCCAAAATGACTCATCTATATCTATAATGATAGATCTTGATTAGGAGTATCTTTTTCTAGTACATGTCAAGTATCTATTTTGAAGTCTTGATCGATTTTGGGGGTTGGGAAGGATCAGGTGATGGTTTTGGGTGTGATTTGATTTTCGTCTAGAACATCAAAAATCCTTCAGGATGCTCCAAAATGACTCATCTATATCTATAATGATAGATCTTGATTAGGAGTATCTTTTTCTAGTACATGTCAAGTATCTATTTTGAAGTCTTGATCGATTTCGGGGGTTGGGAAGGATCAGGTGATGGTTTTGGGTGTGATTTGATTTTCGTCTAGAACATCAAAAATCCTTCAGGATGCTCCAAAATGACTCATCTATATCTATAATGATAGATCTTGATTAGGAGTATCTTTTTCTAGTACATGTCAAGTATCTATTTTGAAGTCTTGATCGATTTTGGGGGTTGGGAAGGATCAGGTGATGGTTTTGGGTGTGATTTGATTTTCGTCTAGACTCATCTATATCTATAATGATAGATCTTGATTAGGAGTATCTTTTTCTAGTACATGTCAAGTATCAATTTTGAAGTCTTGATCGATTTTGGTGGTTGGGAAGGATCAGGTGATGGTTTTGGGTGTGATTTGATTTTCGTCTAGAACATCAAAAATCCTTCAGGATGCTCCAAAATGACTCATCTATATCTATAATGATAGATCTTGATTAGGAGTATCTTTTTCTAGTACATGTCAAGTATCTATTTTGAAGTCTTGATCGATTTTGGGGGTTGGGAAGGATCAGGTGATGGTTTTGGGTGTGATTTGATTTTCGTCTAGAACATCAAAAATCCTTCAGGATGCTCCAAAATGACTTATCTATATCTATAATGATAGATCTTGATTAGGAGTATCTTTTTCTAGTACATGTCAAGTATCTATTTTGAAGTCTTGATCGATTTTGGGGGTTGGGAAGGATCAGGTGATGGTTTTGGGTGTGATTTGATTTTCGTCTAGAACATCAAAAATCCTTCAGGATGCTCCAAAATGACTCATCTATATCTATAATGATAGATCTTGATTAGGAGTATCTTTTTCTAGTACATGTCAAGTATCTATTTTGAAGTCTTGATCGATTTTGGGGGTTGGGAAGGATCAGGTGATGGTTTTGGGTGTGATTTGATTTTCGTCTAGAACATCAAAAATCCTTCAGGATGCTCCAAAATGACTCATCTATATCTATAATGATAGATCTTGATTAGAAGTATCTTTTTCTAGTACATGTCAAGTATCTATTTTGAAGTCTTGATCGATTTTGGGGGTTGGGAAGGATCAGGTGATGGTTTTGGGTGTGATTTGATTTTCGTCTAGAACATCAAAAATCCTTCAGGATGCTCCGAAATGACTCATCTATATCTATAATGATAGATCTTGATTAGGAGTATCTTTTTCTAGTACATGTCAAGTATCTATTTTGAAGTCTTGATCGATTTTGGGGGTTGGGAAGGATCAGGTGATGGTTTTGGGTGTGATTTGATTTTCGTCTAGAACATCAAAAATCCTTCAGGATGCTCCAAAATGACTCATCTATATCTATAATGATAGATCTTGATTAGGAGTATCTTTTTCTAGTACATGTCAAGTATCTATTTTGAAGTCTTGATCGATTTTGGGGGTTGGGAAGGATCAGGTGATGGTTTTGGGTGTGATTTGATTTTCGTCTAGAACATCAAAAATCCTTCAGGATGCTCCAAAATGACTCATCTATATCTATAATGATAGATCTTGATTAGGAGTATCTTTTTCTAGTACATGTCAAGTATCTATTTTGAAGTCTTGATCGATTTCGGGGGTTGGGAAGGATCAGGTGATGGTTTTGGGTGTGATTTGATTTTCGTCTAGAACATCAAAAATCCTTCAGGATGCTCCAAAATGACTCATCTATATCTATAATGATAGATCTTGATTAGGAGTATCTTTTTCTAGTACATGTCAAGTATCTATTTTGAAGTCTTGATCGATTTTGGGGGTTGGGAAGGATCAGGTGATGGTTTTGGGTGTGATTTGATTTTCGTCTAGAACATCAAAAATCCTTCAGGATGCTCCAAAATGACTCATCTATATCTATAATGATAGATCTTGATTAGGAGTATCTTTTTCTAGTACATGTCAAGTATCTATTTTGAAGTCTTGATCGATTTTGGGGGTTGGGAAGGATCAGGTGATGGTTTTGGGTGTGATTTGATTTTCGTCTAGAACATCAAAAATCCTTCAGAATGCTCCAAATTGACTCATCTATATCTATAATGATAGATCTTGATTAGGAGTATCTTTTTCTAGTACATGTCGAGTATCTATTTTGAAGTCTTGATCGATTTTGGGGGTTGGGAAGGATCAGGTGATGGTTTTGGGTGTGATTTGATTTTCGTCTAGAACATCAAAAATCCTTCAGGATGCTCCAAAATGACTCATCTATATCTATAATGATAGATCTTGATTAGGAGTATCTTTTTCTAGTACATGTCAAGTATCTATTTTGAAGTCTTGATCGATTTTGGGGGTTGGGAAGGATCAGGTGATGGTTTTGGGTGTGATTTGATTTTCGTCTAGAACATCAAAAATCCTTCAGGATGCTCCAAAATGACTCATCTATATCTATAATGATAGATCTTGATTAGGAGTATCTTTTTCTAGTACATGTCAAGTATCTATTTTGAAGTCTTGATCGATTTTGGGGGTTGGGAAGGATCAGGTGATGGTTTTGGGTGTGATTTGATTTTCGTCTAGAACATCAAAAATCCTTCAGGATGCTCCAAAATGACTCATCTATATCTATAATGATAGATCTTGATTAGGAGTATCTTTTTCTAGTACATGTCAAGTATCTATTTTGAAGTCTTGATCGATTTTGGGGGTTGGGAAGGATCAGGTGATGGTTTTGGGTGTGATTTGATTTTCGTCTAGAACATCAAAAATCCTTCAGGATGCTCCAAAATGACTCATCTATATCTATAATGATAGATCTTGATTAGGAGTATCTTTTTCTAGTACATGTCAAGTATCTATTTTGAAGTCTTGATCGATTTTGGGGGTTGGGAAGGATCAGGTGATGGTTTTGGGTGTGATTTGATTTTCGTCTAGAACATCAAAAATCCTTCAGGATGCTCCAAAATGACTCATCTATATCTATAATGATAGATCTTGATTAGGAGTATCTTTTTCTAGTACATGTCAAGTATCTATTTTGAAGTCTTGATCGATTTTGGGGGTTGGGAAGGATCAGGTGATGGTTTTGGGTGTGATTTGATTTTCGTCTAGAACATCAAAAATCCTTCAGGATGCTCCAAAATGACTCATCTATATGTATAATGATAGATCTTGATTAGGAGTATCTTTTTCTAGTACATGTCAAGTATCTATTTTGAAGTCTTGATCGATTTTGGGGGTTGGGAAGGATCAGGTGATGGTTTTGGGTGTGATTTGATTTTCGTCTAGAACATCAAAAATCCTTCAGGATGCTCCAAAATGACTCATCTATATCTATAATGATAGATCTTGATTAGGAGTATCTTTTTCTAGTACATGTCAAGTATCTATTTTGAAGTCTTGATCGATTTTGGGGGTTGGGAAGGATCAGGTGATGGTTTTGGGTGTGATTTGATTTTCGTCTAGAACATCAAAAATCCTTCAGGATGCTCCAAAATGACTCATCTATATCTATAATGATAGATCTTGATTAGAAGTATCTTTTTCTAGTACATGTCAAGTATCTATTTTGAAGTCTTGATCGATTTTGGGGGTTGGGAAGGATCAGGTGATGGTTTTGGGTGTGATTTGATTTTCGTCTATAACATCAAAATCCTTCAGGATGCTCCAAAATGACTCATCTATATCTATAATGATAGATCTTGATTAGGAGTATCTTTTTCTAGTACATGTCAAGTATCTATTTTGAAGTCTTGATCGATTTTGGGGGTTGGGAAGGATCAGGTGATGGTTTTGGGTGTGATTTGATTTTCGTCTAGAACATCAAAAATCCTTCAGGATGCTCCAAAATGACTCATCTATATCTATAATGATAGATCTTGATTAGGAGTATCTTTTTCTAGTACATGTCAAGTATTTATTTTGAAGTCTTGATCGATTTTGGGGGTTGGGAAGGATCAGGTGATGGTTTTGGGTGTGATTTGATTTTCGTCTAGAACATCAAAAATCCTTCAGGATGCTCCAAAATGATTCATCTATATCTATAATGATAGATCTTGATTAGGAGTATCTTTTTCTAGTACATGTCAAGTATCTATTTTGAAGTCTTGATCGATTTTGGGGGTTGGGAAGGATCAGGTGATGGTTTTGGGTGTGATTTGATTTTCGTCTAGAACATCAAAAATCCTTCAGGATGCTCCAAAATGACTCATCTATATCTATAATGATAGATCTTGATTAGGAGTATCTTTTTCTAGTACATGTCAAGTATCTATTTTGAAGTCTTGATCGATTTTGGGGGTTGGGAAGGATCAGGTGATGGTTTTGGGTGTGATTTGATTTTCGTCTAGAACATCAAAAATCCTTCAGGATGCTCCAAAATGACTCATCTATATCTATAATGATAGATCTTGATTAGGAGTATCTTTTTCTAGTACATGTCAAGTATCTATTTTGAAGTCTTGATCGATTTTGGGGGTTGGGAAGGATCAGGTGATGGTTTTGGGTGTGATTTGATTTTCGTCTAGAACATCAAAAATCCTTCAGGATGCTCCAAAATGACTCATCTATACCTATAATGATAGATCTTGATTAGGAGTATCTTTTTCTAGTACATATCAAGTATCTATTTTGAAGTCTTGATCGATTTTGGGGGTTGGGAAGGATCAGGTGATGGTTTTGGGTGTGATTTGATTTTCGTCTAGAACATCAAAAATCCTTCAGGATGCTCCAAAATGACTCATCTATATCTATAATGATAGATCTTGATTAGGAGTATCTTTTTCTAGTACATGTCAAGTATCTATTTTGAAGTCTTGATCGATTTTGGGGGTTGGGAAAGATCAGGTGATGGTTTTGGGTGTGATTTGATTTTCGTCTAGAACATCAAAAATCCTTCAGGATGCTCCAAAATGACTCATCTATATCTATAATGATAGATCTTGATTAGGAGTATCTTTTTCTAGTACATGTCAAGTATCTATTTTGAAGTCTTGATCGATTTTGGGGGTTGGGAAGGATCAGGTGATGGTTTTGGGTGTGATTTGATTTTCGTCTAGAACATCAAAAGTCCTTCAGGATGCTCCAAAATGACTCATCTATATCTATAATGATAGATCTTGATTAGGAGTATCTTTTTCTAGTACATGTCAAGTATCTATTTTGAAGTCTTGATCGATTTTGGGGGTTGGGAAGGATCAGGTGATGGTTTTGGGTGTGATTTAATTTTCGTCTAGAACATCAAAAATCCTTCAGGATGCTCCAAAATGACTCATCTATATCTATAATGATAGATCTTGATTAGGAGTATCTTTTTCTAGTACATGTCAAGTATCTATTTTGAGGTCTTGATCGATTTTGGGGGTTGGGAAGGATCAGGTGATGGTTTTGGGTGTGATTTGATTTTCGTCTAGAACATCAAAAATCCTTCAGGATGCTCCAAAATGACTCATCTATATCTATAATGATAGATCTTGATTAGGAGTATCTTTTTCTAGTACATGTCAAGTATCTATTTTGAAGTCTTGATCGATTTTGGGGGTTGGGAAGGATCAGGTGATGGTTTTGGGTGTGATTTGATTTTCGTCTAGAACATCAAAAATCCTTCAGGATGCTCCAAAATGACTCATCTATATCTATAATGATAGATCTTGATTAGGAGTATCTTTTTCTAGTACATGTCAAGTATCTATTTTGAAGTCTTGATCGATTTTGGGGGTTGGGAAGGATCAGGTGATGGTTTTGGGTGTGATTTGATTTTCGTCTAGAACATCAAAAATCCTTCAGGATGCTCCAAAATGACTCATCTATGTATATCTATAATGATAGATCTTGATTAGGAGTTTCTTTTTCTAGTACATGTCAAGTATCTATTTTGAAGTCTTGATCGATTTTGGGGGTTGGGAAGGATCAGGTGATGGTTTTGGGTGTGATTTGATTTTCGTCTAGAACATCAAAAATCCTTCAGGATGCTCCAAAATGACTCATCTATATCTATAATGATAGATCTTGATTAGGAGTATCTTTTTCTAGTACATGTCAAGTATCTATTTTGAAGTCTTGATCGATTTTGGGGGTTGGGAAAGATCAGGTGATGGTTTTGGGCGTGATTTGATTTTCGTCTAGAACATCAAAAATCCTTCAGGATGCTCCAAAATGACTCATCTATATCTATAATGATAGATCTTAATTAGGAGTATCTTTTTCTAGTACATGTCAAGTATCTATTTTGAAGTCTTGATCGATTTTGGGGGTTGGGAAGGATCAGGTGATGGTTTTGGGTGTGATTTGATTTTCGTCTAGAACATCAAAAATCCTTCAGGATGCTCCAAAATGACTCATCTATATCTATAATGATAGATCTTGATTAGGAGTATCTTTTTCTAGTACATGTCAAGTATCTATTTTGAAGTCTTGATCGATTTTGGGGGTTGGGAAGGATCAGGTGATGGTTTTGGGTGTGATTTGATTTTCGTCTAGAACATCAAAAATCCTTCAGGATGCTCCAAAATGACTCATCTATATCTATAATGATAGATCTTGATTGGGAGTATCTTTTTCTAGTACATGTCAAGTATTTATTTTGAAGTCTTGACCGATTTTGGGGGTTGGGAAGGATCAGGTGATGGTTTTGGGTGTGATTTGATTTTCGTCTAGAACATCAAAAATCCTTCAGGATGCTCCAAAATGACTCATCTATATCTATAATGATAGATCTTGATTGGGAGTATCTTTTTCTAGTACATGTCAAGTATTTATTTTGAAGTCTTGATCGATTTTGGGGGTTGGGAAGGATCAGGTGATGGTTTTGGGTGTGATTTGATTTTCGTCTAGAACATCAAAAATCCTTCAGGATGCTCCAAAATGACTCATCTATATCTATAATGATAGATCTTGATTAGGAGTATCTTTTTCTAGTACATGTCAATTATCTATTTTGAAGTCTTGATCGATTTTGGGGGTTGGGAAGGATCAGGTGATGGTTTTGGGTGTGATTTGATTTTCGTCTAGAACATCAAAAATCCTTCAGGATGCTCCAAAATGACTCATCTATATCTATAATAATAGATCTTGATTGGGAGTATCTTTTTTTAGTACATGTCAAGTATCTATTTTGAAGTCTTGATCGATTTTGGGGGTTGGGAAGGATCAGGTGATGGTTTTGGGTGTGATTTGATTTTCGTCTAGAACATCAAAAATCCTTCAGGATGCTCCAAAATGACTCATCTATATCTATAATGATAGATCTTGATTAGGAGTATCTTTTTCTAGTACATGTCAAGTATCTATTTTGAAGTCTTGATCGATTTTGGGGGTTGGGAAGGATCAGGTGATGGTTTTGGGTGTGATTTGATTTTCGTCTAGAACATCAGAAATCCTTCAGGATGCTCCAAAATGATTCATCTATATCTATAATGATAGATCTTGATTAGGAGTATCTTTTTCTAGTACATGTCAAGTATCTATTTTGAAGTCTTGATCGATTTTGGGGGTTAGGAAGGATCAGGTGATGGTTTTGTGTGTGATTTGATTTTCGTCTAGAACATCAAAAATCCTTCAGGATGCTCCAAAATGACTCATCTATATCTATAATGATAGATCTTGATTAGGAGTATCTTTTTCTAGTACATGTCAAGTATCTATTTTGAAGTCTTGATCGATTTTGGGGGTTGGGAAGGATCAGGTGATGGTTTTGGGTGTGATTTGATTTTCGTCTAGAACATCAAAAATCCTTCAGGATGCTCCAAAATGACTCATCTATATCTATAATGATAGATCTTGATTAGGAGTATCGTTTTCTTGTACATGTCAAGTATCTATTTTGAAGTCTTGATCGATTTTGGGGGTTGGGAAGGATCAGGTGATGGTTTTGGGTGTGATTTGATTTTCGTCTAGAACATCAAAAATCCTTCAGGATGCTCCAAAATGACTCATCTATATCTATAATGATAGATCTTGATTAGGAGTATCTTTTTCTAGTACATGTCAAGTATCTATTTTGAAGTCTTGATCGATTTTGGGGGTTGGGAAGGATCAGGTGATGGTTTTGGGTGTGATTTGATTTTCGTCTAGAACATCAAAAATCCTTCAGGATGCTTCAAAATGACTCATCTATATCTATAATGATAGATCTTGATTAGGAGTATCTTTTTCTAGTACATGTCAAGTATCTATTTTGAAGTCTTGATCGATTTTGGGGGTTGGGAAGGATCAGGTGATGGTTTTGGGTGTGATTTGATTTTCGTCTAGAACATCAAAAATCCTTCAGGATGCTCCAAAATGAGTCATCTATATCTTTAATGATAGATCTTGATTAGGAGTATCTTTTTCTAGTACATGTCAAGTATCTATTTTGAAGTCTTGATCGATTTTGGGGGTTGGGAAGGATCAGGTGATGGTTTTGGGTGTGATTTGATTTTCGTCTAGAACATCAAAAATCCTTCAGGATGCTCCAAAATGACTCATCTATATCTATAATGATAGATCTTGATTAGGAGTATCTTTTTCTAGTACATGTCAAGTATCTATTTTGAAGTCTTGATCGATTTTGGGGGTTGGGAAAGATCAGGTGATGGTTTTGGGTGTGATTTGATTTTCGTCTAGAACATCAAAAATCCTTCAGGATGCTCCAAAATGACTCATCTATATCTATAATGATAGATCTTGATTAGGAGTATCTTTTTCTAGTACATGTCAAGTATCTATTTTGAGGTCTTGATCGATTTTGGGGGTTGGGAAGGATCAGGTGATGGTTTTGGGTGTGATTTGATTTTCGTCTAGAACATCAAAAATCCTTCAGGATGCTCCAAAATGACTCATCTATATCTATAATGATAGATCTTGATTAGGAGTATCTTTTTCTAGTACATGTCAAGTATCTATTTTGAAGTCTTGATCGATTTTGGGGGTTGGGAAGGATCAGGTGATGGTTTTGGGTGTGATTTGATTTTCGTCTAGAACATCAAAAATCCTTCAGGATGCTCCAAAATGACTCATCTATATCTATAATGATAGATCTTGATTAGGAGTATCTTTTTCTAGTACATGTCAAGTATCTATTTTGAAGTCTTGATCGATTTTGGGGGTTGGGAAGGATCAGGTGATGGTTTTGGGTGTGATTTGATTTTCGTCTAGAACATCAAAAATCCTTCAGGATGCTCCAAAATGACTCATCTATATCTATAATGATAGATCTTGATTAGGAGTATCTTTTTCTAGTACATGTCAAGTATCTATTTTGAAGTCTTGATCGATTTTGGGGGTTGGGAAGGATCAGGTGATGGTTTTGGGTGTGATTTGATTTTCGTCTAGAACATCAAAAATCCTTCAGGATGCTCCAAAATGACTCATCTATATCTATAATGATAGATCTTGATTAGGAGTATCTTTTTCTAGTACATGTCAAGTATCTATTTTGAGGTCTTGATCGATTTTGGGGGTTGGGAAGGATCAGGTGATGGTTTTGGGTGTGATTTGATTTTCGTCTAGAACATCAAAAATCCTTCAGGATGCTCCAAAATGACTCATCTATATCTATAATGATAGATCTTGATTAGGAGTATCTTTTTCTAGTACATGTCAAGTATCTATTTTGAAGTCTTGATCGATTTTGGGGGTTGGGAAGGATCAGGTGATGGTTTTGGGTGTGATTTGATTTTCGTCTAGAACATCAAAAATCCTTCAGGATGCTCCAAAATGACTCATCTATATCTATAATGATAGATCTTGATTAGGAGTATCTTTTTCTAGTACATGTCAAGTATCTATTTTGAAGTCTTGATCGATTTTGGGGTTGGGAAGGATCAGGTGATGGTTTTGGGTGTGATTTGATTTTCGTCTAGAACATCAAAAATCCTTCAGGATGCTCCAAAATGACTCATCTATGTATATCTATAATGATAGATCTTGATTAGGAGTTTCTTTTTCTAGTACATGTCAAGTATCTATTTTGAAGTCTTGATCGATTTTGGGGGTTGGGGAAGGATCAGGTGATGGTTTTTGGGTGTGATTTGATTTTCGTCTAGAACATCAAAAATCCTTCAGGATGCTCCAAAATGACTCATCTATATCTATAATGATAGATCTTGATTAGGAGTATCTTTTTCTAGTACATGTCAAGTATCTATTTTGAAGTCTTGATCGATTTTGGGGGTTGGGAAAGATCAGGTGATGGTTTTGGGCGTGATTTGATTTTCGTCTAGAACATCAAAAATCCTTCAGGATGCTCCAAAATGACTCATCTATATCTATAATGATAGATCTTAATTAGGAGTATCTTTTTCTAGTACATGTCAAGTATCTATTTTGAAGTCTTGATCGATTTTGGGGGTTGGGAAGGATCAGGTGATGGTTTTGGGTGTGATTTGATTTTCGTCTAGAACATCAAAAAATCCTTCAGGATGCTCCAAAATGACTCATCTATATCTATAATGATAGATCTTGATTAGGAGTATCTTTTTCTAGTACATGTCAAGTATCTATTTTGAAGTCTTGATCGATTTTGGGGGTTGGGAAGGATCAGGTGATGGTTTTGGGTGTGATTTGATTTTCGTCTAGAACATCAAAAATCCTTCAGGATGCTCCAAAATGACTCATCTATATCTATAATGATAGATCTTGATTGGGAGTATCTTTTTCTAGTACATGTCAAGTATTTATTTTGAAGTCTTGACCGATTTTGGGGGTTGGGAAGGATCAGGTGATGGTTTTGGGTGTGATTTGATTTTCGTCTAGAACATCAAAAATCCTTCAGGATGCTCCAAAATGACTCATCTATATCTATAATGATAGATCTTGATTGGGAGTATCTTTTTCTAGTACATGTCAAGTATTTATTTGAAGTCTTGATCGATTTTGGGGGTTGGGAAGGATCAGGTGATGGTTTTGGGTGTGATTTGATTTTCGTCTAGAACATCAAAAATCCTTCAGGATGCTCCAAAATGACTCATCTATATCTATAATGATAGATCTTGATTAGGAGTATCTTTTTCTAGTACATGTCAATTATCTATTTTGAAGTCTTGATCGATTTTGGGGGTTGGGAAGGATCAGGTGATGGTTTTGGGTGTGATTTGATTTTCGTCTAGAACATCAAAAATCCTTCAGGATGCTCCAAAATGACTCATCTATATCTATAATAATAGATCTTGATTGGGAGTATCTTTTTTTAGTACATGTCAAGTATCTATTTTGAAGTCTTGATCGATTTTGGGGGTTGGGAAGGATCAGGTGATGGTTTTGGGTGTGATTTGATTTTCGTCTAGAACATCAAAAATCCTTCAGGATGCTCCAAAATGACTCATCTATATCTATAATGATAGATCTTGATTAGGAGTATCTTTTTCTAGTACATGTCAAGTATCTATTTTGAAGTCTTGATCGATTTTGGGGGTTGGGAAGGATCAGGTGATGGTTTTGGGTGTGATTTGATTTTCGTCTAGAACATCAGAAATCCTTCAGGATGCTCCAAAATGATTCATCTATATCTATAATGATAGATCTTGATTAGGAGTATCTTTTTCTAGTACATGTCAAGTATCTATTTTGAAGTCTTGATCGATTTTGGGGGTTAGGAAGGATCAGGTGATGGTTTTGTGTGTGATTTGATTTTCGTCTAGAACATCAAAAATCCTTCAGGATGCTCCAAAATGACTCATCTATATCTATAATGATAGATCTTGATTAGGAGTATCTTTTTCTAGTACATGTCAAGTATCTATTTTGAAGTCTTGATCGATTTTGGGGGTTGGGAAGGATCAGGTGATGGTTTTGGGTGTGATTTGATTTTCGTCTAGAACATCAAAAATCCTTCAGGATGCTCCAAAATGACTCATCTATATCTATAATGATAGATCTTGATTAGGAGTATCGTTTTCTGGTACATGTCAAGTATCTATTTTGAAGTCTTGATCGATTTTGGGGGTTGGGAAGGATCAGGTGATGGTTTTGGGTGTGATTTGATTTTCGTCTAGAACATCAAAAATCCTTCAGGATGCTCCAAAATGACTCATCTATATCTATAATGATAGATCTTGATTAGGAGTATCTTTTTCTAGTACATGTCAAGTATCTATTTTGAAGTCTTGATCGATTTTGGGGGTTGGGAAGGATCAGGTGATGGTTTTGGGTGTGATTTGATTTTCGTCTAGAACATCAAAAATCCTTCAGGATGCTTCAAAATGACTCATCTATATCTATAATGATAGATCTTGATTAGGAGTATCTTTTTCTAGTACATGTCAAGTATCTATTTTGAAGTCTTGATCGATTTTGGGGGTTGGGAAGGATCAGGTGATGGTTTTGGGTGTGATTTGATTTTCGTCTAGAACATCAAAAATCCTTCAGGATGCTCCAAAATGAGTCATCTATATCTTTAATGATAGATCTTGATTAGGAGTATCTTTTTCTAGTACATGTCAAGTATCTATTTTGAAGTCTTGATCGATTTTGGGGGTTGGGAAGGATCAGGTGATGGTTTTGGGTGTGATTTGATTTTCGTCTAGAACATCAAAAATCCTTTAGGATGCTCCAAAATGACTCATCTATATCTATAATGATAGATCTTGATTAGGAGTATCTTTTTCTAGTACATGTCAAGTATCTATATTGAAGTCTTGATCGATTTTGGGGGTTGGGAAGGATCAGGTGATGGTTTTGGGTGTGATTTGATTTTCGTCTAGAACATCAAAAATCCTTCAGGATGCTCCAAAATGACTCATCTATATCTATAATGATAGATCTTGATTAGGAGTATCTTTTTCTAGTACATGTCAAGTATCTATTTTGAAGTCTTGATCGATTTTGGGGGTTGGGAAGGATTAGGTGATGGTTTTGGGTGTGATTTGATTTTCGTCTAGAATATCAAAAATCCTTCAGGATGCTCCAAAATGACTCATCTATATCTATAATGATAGATCTTGATTAGGAGTATCTTTTTCTAGTACATGTCAAGTATCTATTTTGAAGTCTTGATCGATTTTGGGGGTTGGGAAGGATCAGGTGATGGTTTTGGGTGTGATTTGATTTTCGTCTAGAACATCAAAAATCCTTCAGGATGCTCCAAAATGACTCATCTATATCTATAATGATAGATCTTGATTAGGAGTATTTTTTCTAGTACATGTCAAGTATCTATTTTGAAGTCTTGATCGATTTTGGGGGTTGGGAAGGATCAGGTGATGGTTTTGGGTGTGATTTGATTTTCGTCTAGAACATCAAAAATCCTTCAGGATGCTCCAAAATGACTCATCTATATCTATAATGATAGATCTTGATTAGGAGTATCTTTTTCTAGTACATGTCAAGTATCTTTTTTGAAGTCTTGATCGATTTTGGGGGTTGGGAAGGATCAGGTGATGGTTTTGGGTGTGATTTGATTTTCGTCTAGAACATCAAAAATCCTTCAGGATGCTCCAAAATGACTCATCTATATCTATAATGATAGATCTTGATTAGGAGTATCTTTTTCTAGTACATGTCAAGTATCTATTTTGAAGTCTTGATCGATTTTGGGGGTTGGGAAGGATCAGGTGATGGTTTTGGGTGTGATTTGATTTTCGTCTAGAACATCAAAAATCCTTCAGGATGCTCCAAAATGACTCATCTATATCTATAATGATAGATCTTGATTAGGAGTATCTTTTTCTAGTACATGTCAAGTATCTATTTTGAAGTCTTGATCGATTTTGGGGGTTGGGAAGGATCAGGTGATGGTTTTGGGTGTGATTTGATTTTCGTCTAGAACATCAAAAATCCTTCAGGATGCTCCAAAATGACTCATCTATATCTATAATGATAGATCTTGATTAGGAGTATCTTTTTCTAGTACATGTCAAGTATTTTTTTTGAAGTCTTGATCGATTTTGGGGGCTGGGAAGGATCAGGTGATGGTTTTGGGTGTGATTTTATTTTCGTCTAGAACATCAAAAATCCTTCAGGATGCTCCAAAATGACTCATCTATATCTATAATAATAGATCTTGATTAGGAGTATCTTTTTCTAGTACATGTCAAGTATCTATTTTGAAGTCTTGATCGATTTTGGGGGTTGGGAAGGATCAGGTGATGGTTTTGGGTGTGATTTGATTTTCGTCTAGAACATCAAAAATCCTTCAGGATGCTCCAAAATGACTCATCTATATCTATAATGATAGATCTTGATTAGGAGTATCTTTTTCTAGTACATGTCAAGTATCTATTTTGAAGTCTTGATCGATTTTGGGGGTTGGGAAGGATCAGGTGATGGTTTTGGGTGTGATTTGATTTTCGTCTAGAACATCAAAAATCCTTCAGGATGCTCCAAAATGACTCATCTATATCTATAATGATAGATCTTGATTAGGAGTATCTTTTTCTAGTACATGTCAAGTATCTATTTTGAAGTCTTGATCGATTTTGGGGGTTGGGAAGGATAAGGTGATGGTTTTGGGTGTGATTTTATTTTCGTCTAGAACATCAAAAATCCTTCAGGATGCTCTAAAATGACTCATCTATATCTATAATGATAGATCTTGATTAGGAGTATCTTTTTCTAGTACATGTCAAGTATCTATTTTGAAGTCTTGATCGATTTTGGGGGTTGGGAAGGATCAGGTGATGGTTTTGGGTGTGATTTGATTTTCGTCTAGAACATCAAAAATCCTTCAGGATGCTCCAAAATGACTCATCTATATCTATAATGATAGATCTTAATTAGGAGTATCTTTTTCTAGTACATGTCAAGTATCTATTTTGAAGTCTTGATCGATTTTGGGGGTTGGGAAGGATCAGGTGATGGTTTTGGGTGTGATTTGATTTTCGTCTAGAACATCAAAAATCCTTCAGGATGCTCCAAAATGACTCATCTATATCTATAATGATAGATCTTGATTAGGAGTATCTTTTTCTTGTACATGTCAAGTATCTATTTTGAAGTCTTGATCGATTTTGGGGGTTGGGAAGGATCAGGTGATGGTTTTGGGTGTGATTTGATTTTCGTCTAGAACATCAAAAATCCTTCAGGATGCTCCAAAATGACTCATCTATATCTATAATGATAGATCTTGATTAGGAGTATCTTTTTCTAGTACATGTCAAGTATCTATTTTGAAGTCTTGATCGATTTTGGGGGTTGGGAAGGATCAGGTGATGGTTTTGGGTGTGATTTGATTTTCGTCTAGAACATCAAAAATCCTTCAGGATGCTCCAAAATGACTCATCTATATCTATAATGATAGATCTTGATTAGGAGTATCTTTTTCTAGTACATGTCAAGTATCTATTTTGAAGTCTTGATCGATTTTGGGGGTTGGGAAGGATCAGGTGATGGTTTTGGGTGTGATTTGATTTTCGTCTAGAACATCAAAAATCCTTCAGGATGCTCCAAAATGACTCATCTATATCTATAATGATAGATCTAGATTAGGAGTATCTTTTTCTAGTACATGTCAAGTATCTATTTTGAAGTCTTGATCGATTTTGGGGGTTGGGAAGGATCAGGTGATGGTTTTGGGTGTGATTTGATTTTCGTCTAGAACATCAAAAATCCTTCAGGATGCTCCAAAATGACTCATCTATATCTATAATGATAGATCTTGATTAGGAGTATCTTTTTCTAGTACATGTCAAGTATTTATTTTGAAGTCTTGATCGATTTTGGGGGTTGGGAAGAATCAGGTGATGGTTTTGGGTGTGATTTGATTTTCGTCTAGAACATCAAAAATCCTTCAGGATGCTCCAAAATGATTCATCTATATCTATAATGATAGATCTTGATTAGGAGTATCTTTTTCTAGTACATGTCAAGTATCTATTTTGAAGTCTTGATCGATTTTGGGGGTTGGGAAGGATCAGGTGATGGTTTTGGGTGTGATTTGATTTTCGTCTAGAACATCAAAAATTCTTCAGGATGCTCCAAAATGACTCATCTATATCTATAATGATAGATCTTGATTAGGAGTATCTTTTTCTAGTACATGTCAAGTATCTATTTTGAAGTCTTGATCGATTTTGGGGGTTGGGAAGGATCAGGTGATGGTTTTGGGTGTGATTTGATTTTCGTCTAGAACATCAAAAATCCTTCAGGATGCTCCAAAATGACTCATCTTTATCTATAATGATAGATCTTGATTAGGAGTATCTTTTTCTAGTACATGTCAAGTATCTATTTTGAAGTCTTGATCGATTTTGGGGGTTGGGAAGGATCAGGTGATGGTTTTGGGTGTGATTTGATTTTCGTCTAGAACATCAAAAATCCTTCAGGATGCTCCAAAATGACTCATCTATATCTATAATGATAGATCTTGATTAGGAGTATCTTTTTCTAGTACATGTCAAGTATCTATTTTGAAGTCTTGATCGATTTTGGGGGTTGGGAAGGATCAGGTGATGGTTTTGGGTGTGATTTGATTTTCGTCTAGAACATCAAAAATCCTTCAGGATGCTCCAAAATGACTCATCTATATCTATAATGATAGATCTTGATTAGGAGTATCTTTTTCTAGTACATGTCAAGTATCTATTTTGAAGTCTTGATCGATTTTGGGGGTTGGGAAGGATCAGGTGATGGTTTTGGGTGTGATTTGATTTTCGTCTAGAACATCAAAAATCCTTCAGGATGCTTTAAAATGACTCATCTATATCTATAATGATAGATCTTGATTAGGAGTATCTTTTTCTAGTACATGTCAAGTATCTATATTGAAGTCTTGATCGATTTTGGGGGTTGGGAAGGATCAGGTGATGGTTTTGGGTGTGATTTGATTTTCGTCTAGAACATCAAAAATCCTTCAGGATGCTCCAAAATGACTCATCTATATCTATAATGATAGATCTTGATTAGGAGTATCTTTTTCTAGTACATGTCAAGTATCTATTTTGAAGTCTTGATCGATTTTGGGGGTTGGGAAGGATCAGGTGATGGTTTTGGGTGTGATTTGATTTTCGTCTAGAATATCAAAAATCCTTCCGGATGCTCCAAAATGACTCATCTATATCTATAATGATAGATCTTGATTAGGAGTATCTTTTTCTAGTACATGTCAAGTATCTATTTTGAAGTCTTGATCGATTTTGGGGGTTGGGAAGGATCAGGTGATGGTTTTGGGTGTGATTTGATTTTCGTCTAGAACATCAAAAATCCTTCAGGATGCTCCAAAATGACTCATCTATATCTATAATGATAGATCTTGATTAGGAGTATCTTTTTCTAGTACATGTCAAGTATCTATTTTGAAGTCTTGATCGATTTTGGGGGTTGGGAAGGATCAGGTGATGGTTATGGGTGTGATTTGATTTTCGTCTAGAACATCAAAAATCCTTCAGGATGCTCCAAAATGACTCATCTATATCTATAATGATAGATCTTGATTAGGAGTATCTTTTTCTAGTACATGTCAAGTATCTATTTTGAAGTCTTGATCGATTTTGGGGGTTGGGAAGGATCAGGTGATGGTTTTGGGTGTGATTTGATTTTCGTCTAGAACATCAAAAATCCTTCAGGATGCTCCAAAATGACTCATCTATATCTATAATGATAGATCTTGATTAGGAGTATCTTTTTCTAGTACATGTCAAGTATCTATTTTGAAGTCTTGATCGATTTTGGGGGTTGGGAAGGATCAGGTGATGGTTTTGGGTGTGATTTGATTTTCGTCTAGAACATCAAAAATCCTTCAGGATGCTCCAAAATGACTCATCTATATCTATAATGATAGATCTTGATTAGGAGTATCTTTTTCTAGTACATGTCAAGTATCTATTTTGAAGTCTTGATCGATTTTGGGGGTTGGGAAGGATCAGGTGATGGTTTTGGGTGTGATTTGATTTTCGTCTAGAACATCAAAAATCCTTCAGGATGCTCCAAAATGACTCATCTATATCTATAATGATAGATCTTGATTAGGAGTATCTTTTTCTAGTACATGTCAAGTATTTTTTTTGAAGTCTTGATCGATTTTGGGGGCTGGGAAGGATCAGGTGATGGTTTTGGGTGTGATTTGATTTTCGTCTAGAACATCAAAAATCCTTCAGGATGCTCCAAAATGACTCATCTATATCTATAATGATAGATCTTGATTAGGAGTATCTTTTTCTAGTACATGTCAAGTATCTATTTTGAAGTCTTGATCGATTTTGGGGGTTGGGAAGGATCAGGTGATGGTTTTGGGTGTGATTTGATTTTCGTCTAGAACATCAAAAATCCTTCAGGATGCTCCAAAATGACTCATCTATATCTATAATGATAGATCTTGATTAGGAGTATCTTTTTCTAGTACATGTCAAGTATCTATTTTGAAGTCTTGATCGATTTTGGGGGTTGGGAAGGATCAGGTGATGGTTTTGGGTGTGATTTGATTTTCGTCTAGAACATCAAAAATCCTTCAGGATGCTCCAAAATGACTCATCTATATCTATAATGATAGATCTTGATTAGGAGTATCTTTTTCTAGTACATGTCAAGTATCTATTTTGAAGTCTTGATCGATTTTGGGGGTTGGGAAGGATCAGGTGATGGTTTTGGGTGTGATTTGATTTTCGTCTAGAACATCAAAAATCCTTCAGGATGCTCCAAAATGACTCATCTATATCTATAATGATAGATCTTGATTAGGAGTATCTTTTTCTAGTACATGTCAAGTATTTTTTTTGAAGTCTTGATCGATTTTGGGGGCTGGGAAGGATCAGGTGATGGTTTTGGGTGTGATTTGATTTTCGTCTAGAACATCAAAAATCCTTCAGGATGCTCCAAAATGACTCATCTATATCTATAATGATAGATCTTGATTAGGAGTATCTTTTTCTAGTACATGTCAAGTATCTATTTTGAAGTCTTGATCGATTTTGGGGGTTGGGAAGGATCAGGTGATGGTTTTGGGTGTGATTTGATTTTCGTCTAGAACATCAAAAATCCTTCAGGATGCTCCAAAATGACTCATCTATATCTATAATGATAGATCTTGATTAGGAGTATCTTTTTCTAGTACATGTCAAGTATTTATTTTGAAGTCTTGATCGATTTTGGGGGTTGGGAAGGATCAGGTGATGGTTTTGGGTGTGATTTGATTTTCGTCTAGAACATCAAAAATCCTTCAGGATGCTCCAAAATGACTCATCTATATCTATAATGATAGATCTTGATTAGGAGTATCTTTTTCTAGTACATGTCAAGTATCTATTTTGAAGTCTTGATCGATTTTGGGGGTTGGGAAGGATCAGGTGATGGTTTTGGGTGTGATTTGATTTTCGTCTAGAACATCAAAAATCCTTCAGGATGCTCCAAAATGACTCATCTATATCTATAATGATAGATCTTGATTAGGAGTATCTTTTTCTAGTACATGTCAAGTATCTATTTTGAAGTCTTGATCGATTTTGGGGGTTGGGAAGGATCAGGTGATGGTTTTGGGTGTGATTTGATTTTCGTCTAGAACATCAAAAATCCTTCAGGATGCTCCAAAATGACTCATCTATATCTATAATGATAGATCTTGATTAGGAGTATCTTTTTCTAGTACATGTCAAGTATCTATTTTGAAGTCTTGATCGATTTTGGGGGTTGGGAAGGATCAGGTGATGGTTTTGGGTGTGATTTGATTTTCGTCTAGAACATCAAAAATCCTTCAGGATGCTCCAAAATGACTCATCTATATCTATAATGATAGATCTTGATTAGGAGTATCTTTTTCTAGTACATGTCAAGTATTTTTTTTGAAGTCTTGATCGATTTTGGGGGCTGGGAAGGATCAGGTGATGGTTTTGGGTGTGATTTGATTTTCGTCTAGAACATCAAAAATCCTTCAGGATGCTCCAAAATGACTCATCTATATCTATAATGATAGATCTTGATTAGGAGTATCTTTTTCTAGTACATGTCAAGTATCTATTTTGAAGTCTTGATCGATTTTGGGGGTTGGGAAGGATCAGGTGATGGTTTTGGGTGTGATTTGATTTTCGTCTAGAACATCAAAAATCCTTCAGGATGCTCCAAAATGACTCATCTATATCTATAATGATAGATCTTGATTAGGAGTATCTTTTTCTAGTACATGTCAAGTATTTATTTTGAAGTCTTGATCGATTTTGGGGGTTGGGAAGGATCAGGTGATGGTTTTGGGTGTGATTTGATTTTCGTCTAGAACATCAAAAATCCTTCAGGATGCTCCAAAATGACTCATCTATATCTATAATGATAGATCTTGATTAGGAGTATCTTTTTCTAGTACATGTCAAGTATCTATTTTGAAGTCTTGATCGATTTTGGGGGTTGGGAAGGATCAGGTGATGGTTTTGGGTGTGATTTGATTTTCGTCTAGAACATCAAAAATCCTTCAGGATGCTCCAAAATGACTCATCTATATCTATAATGATAGATCTTGATTAGGAGTATCTTTTTCTAGTACATGTCAAGTATCTATTTTGAAGTCTTGATCGATTTTGGGGGTTGGGAAGGATCAGGTGATGGTTTTGGGTGTGATTTGATTTTCGTCTAGAACATCAAAAATCCTTCAGGATGCTCCAAAATGACTCATCTATATCTATAATGATAGATCTTGATTAGGAGTATCTTTTTCTAGTACATGTCAAGTATCTATTTTGAAGTCTTGATCGATTTTGGGGGTTGGGAAGGATCAGGTGATGGTTTTGGGTGTGATTTGATTTTCGTCTAGAACATCAAAAATCCTTCAGGATGCTCCAAAATGACTCATCTATATCTATAATGATAGATCTTGATTAGGAGTATCTTTTTCTTGTACATGTCAAGTATCTATTTTGAAGTCTTGATCGATTTTGGGGGTTGGGAAGGATCAGGTGATGGTTTTGGGTGTGATTTGATTTTCGTCTAGAACATCAAAAATCCTTCAGGATGCTCCAAAATGACTCATCTATATCTATAATGATAGATCTTGATTAGGAGTATCTTTTTCTAGTACATGTCAAGTATCTATTTTGAAGTCTTGATCAATTTTGGGGGTTGGGAAGGATCAGGTGATGGTTTTGGGTGTGATTTGATTTTCGTCTAGAACATCAAAAATCCTTCAGGATGCTCCAAAATGACTCATCTATATCTATAAAGATAGATCTTGATTAGGAGTATCTTTTTCTAGTACATGTCAAGTATCTATTTTGAAGTCTTGATCGATTTTGGGGGTTGGGAAGGATCAGGTGATGGTTTTGGGTGTGATTTGATTTTCGTCTAGAACATCAAAAATCCTTCAGGATGCTCCAAAATGACTCATCTATATCTATAATGATAGATCTTGATTAGGAGTATCTTTTTCTAGTACATGTCAAGTATCTATTTTGAAGTCTTGATCGATTTTGGGGGTTGGGAAGGATCAGGTGATGGTTTTGGGTGTGATTTGATTTTCGTCTAGAACATCAAAAATCCTTCAGGATGCTCCAAAATGACTCATCTATATCTATAATGATAGATCTTGATTAGGAGTATCTTTTTCTAGTACATGTCAAGTATCTATTTTGAAGTCTTGATCGATTTTGGGGGTTGGGAAGGATCAGGTGATGGTTTTGGGTGTGATTTGATTTTCGTCTAGAACATCAAAAATCCTTCAGGATGCTCCAAAATGATTCATCTATATCTATAATGATAGATCTTGATTAGGAGTATCTTTTTCTAGTACATGTCAAGTATCTATTTTGAAGTCTTGATCGATTTTGGGGGTTGGGAAGGATCAGGTGATGGTTTTGGGTGTGATTTGATTTTCGTCTAGAACATCAAAAATCCTTCAGGATGCTCCAAAATGACTCATCTATATCTATAATGATAGATCTTGATTAGGAGTATCTTTTTCTAGTACATGTCAAGTATCTATTTTGAAGT
The DNA here is from genome assembly GCF_945859685.1 of Eupeodes corollae. Classification (NCBI taxonomy): domain Eukaryota; kingdom Metazoa; phylum Arthropoda; class Insecta; order Diptera; family Syrphidae; genus Eupeodes; species Eupeodes corollae. Next base: position 49,804 of record NW_026605877.1, read on the forward strand.
CTTGATCGATTTTGGGGGTTGGGAAGGATCAGGTGATGGTTTTGGGTGTGATTTGATTTTTTTTTTTTTTTTTTTTTTTTTTTTATAATTAGCAAACACTAAAAGGGTTTTTTATACCTTTAATATGCCAAAGACACAGTGTGAGCATTAGGAAAAGAGGGAAGGGTTGGATAGGAGGTGTCGGTGTACATTGGTTTTAAATTTCTGAACATTGCAATGAAAGGGAAAGATAGAGCGTGGCAAGGCGTTCCACATTCGCGTAGTACGGCTAAAAAAAGAATCTCTGTACTTCATAGTACGTCCGAAGTTGGGCTCAAGGGTAAACTGATGGGCATTCCTAGAAGCGCGGGTATTACGGTTAAATTGTTTAAGGGGAGGAATGCAACTGGCTATTTCACTAGAGCATAGTCCGTTAAAATAACGGTAAAAAAGGGTCAGACAAGAGACCTTACGACGATGTTCAAGAGAAGTAAATGAACTTATGATGATATTATCATCTATCAATTTAAATGCTCTTTTTTGAATACTGTCCAAGAGGCTTAAATAAGTTACTGGAGCACCAGCCCAGAGATGAGAGTTATATTCAAGTTTCGGACGTATATAGGTTTTATAGATTGTAGCCAGATCAGACGGAGAAAAAAATTTCTTGCAGCGTCTCAAAAAACCTAGACATCTTGCGGCATTTTTGGCAACATCGCGTATGTGATCGTTCCACAAAAGGTGGTTGCTGATGCACATTCCGAGGATGTCAAGATTTTCTGTTTCGTTGATGCAAGTGCCACTCATAGATAGTGGCAAAGACGGTTTATCTCGCTTTAACGAAGCAAGACAGCATTGCGTTTTCGAAGCATTAAATTCCACACGATTTTTTTTTTCCCCATTGTACAATGCTGTGTAGGTCGGAATTTAATGAGCTAATCATATTTTGCCGTTGCAGTTCCACATCCGAAGAGGAGGGTTGTGAGTCTGGAAACGAATATGAAAAGCTAAGAGTGCTATCGTCAGCGAAACTATGTATTGGATTAGAAGTAGCGGACAGGAGATCATTTATAAAAATGAGGAAGAGGGTCGGAGACAAAACGGAGCCCTGGAGCACACCAGCGTTTATTTTATGAGTTTCAGACTTGAATCCGTCCAAAACAACTTGTATTGAACGGTTCGAAAGAAAATTTCTAATCCAACGAAGAAGAGATTCGTCGATACCGAAAGCACGCATTTTCGATAAGAGAGCAAGATGCCAAACTTTATCAAATGCCTTTGAAATATCAAGTGCAATAATCTTACTTTCTCCAAAACGATGTAAAGATCTGTTCCACTGTTCGGTGAGATGAACCATGAGATCACCAGTGGACCTATTGCTACGAAAGCCGTATTGCCGGTCATTAAGAAGCTTCCGTTCCTCAAGATATTTCTTAAGCTGATAGTTAATCAGCGTTTCCATGACCTTAGAAAGAAGGGACGTTAGTGCTATCGGTCGGTAATTTGTGGGAGAAGAAGATTCGCCTTTTTTTGGAATTGGCTGAACAAATGCAGTTTTCCAACTACTCGGAACGAGCCCAGAAGAATAGGATAGATGGAAAAGCTTACGCAGTGGTTTTGCTAGCGTGGAAGAACACCTCTTCAGAATAATAGCGGGGATACCATCTGGGCCAGCGGATTTATGAATGTTGAGATCTTTAAGAACTCTCGCCACAGTTCGAGTACGAAAAAAGATTGGTCCCATAGAATCATTTACGCGTTCAAGAACTGGAGGAGTCATGACACTATCTGGTAAGGTGGAATTTTCGGCGAACTGCCTTGCAAATAAGTTAGCTTTATCAATAGAGCTAACTAAAGGAGTGTCATTGACAACAAGCGTAGGAACCGAGGAAGAGGAAGAATTCCTCATGTTTTTTACAAATGACCAAAAATTCTTACTGCCTTTGGGACATTGCAGTATTTTTCGCCGTAATTTTTGGTCATGTAAAAATTTGGTTCTTCGAATATAGGCGTTGCAGGCCTTCCTGGCTTGCTTAAACTTTTTCCGGTTTTCCTCAGTTGGGTTGGCTTTAAAACACCGGAAGGTCACCTCTTTCTCCTTGATAACCTCTTTGCAGCTCGAATCGAACCATGATTTATCCTTGGGTTTAATACTTTTAACCCTATTCGGGATAAACGTTTCCATTCCCAAATGAATCATACTAGAAATCATATCTGCACTGGAGTCTACGTCGCTATCGAGGAAGCATAGCGACCAGTTAAAGATCCTGAAAAAGTTATTGAGACCGTCCCAGTTGGCTTTCTCGTACTGCCAAACGGTTCTCTTTGGAGCTCTTTCTTTAACTGGATTTGTTTGACACGAGAAATTAGCAGATATAACACTATGGTCCGATGTGCCTAGAGGCGTCAATACACTGATTGTGTACTTATCAGGATCAGAAGTGAGAAACAAGTCAAGAGTATTTTCTGCTGGGCCGTTAACGTCTGATATTCGAGTAGGCTCATTGACAAGCTGAGTAAGATGGTTAAACTCAGCAAAAATCTCAGCACACATTCCTTCGGGCGTTGTCTGGCCCGAATGGCGAAGCCACGAAGAATTGTGAACATTGAAATCGCCCGTAATAACGATTTCAGTGTGAGGATACAGGGAGACAATTCTTTGTATGGAGTCAGACAGAGCATCAAATTCCTGAGAAGTTGAAACTCTGTCCAGGTTTGGGCTCCGATAAAGAAAACAATAGTGAATGATGTGCTTATTCACGGAAAGTTTTAACCACATGAAATTAAAAAGGGAGTTGGTACAATGACCGTATTGTGGTAAAAGTTGATGTGCAACATCATTCCTAATATATATGGCGAGACCATGGTGTGAGAAGAATAATGGCACTAAGCGATACCCATGAATAAAAAATTCAGTAGGATCGGAATCTTCACCTACTTGGGTTTCACTCAATGCCAAAACAGCTGGTCTGTTAGAATTGATGTGGATGTATACAGACAGAAAATTCGATCTTAGCCCACGAACATTACTATAATCTACTCTAAAATAACCAGTCATTGCAATATAAAAAAAATTTAGAACATCAAAAATCCTTCAGGATGCTCCAAAATGACTCATCTTTATCTATAATGATAGATTTTGATTAGGAGTATCTTTTTCTAGTACATGTCAAGTATCTATTTTGAAGTCTTGATCGATTTTGGGGGTTGGGAAGGATCAGGTGATGGTTTTGGGTGTGATTTGATTTTCGTCTAGAACATCAAAAATCCTTCAGGATGCTCCAAAATGACTCATCTATATCTATAATGATAGATCTTGATTAGGAGTATCTTTTTCTAGTACATGTCAAGTATCTATTTTGAAGTCTTGATCGATTTTGGGGGTTGGGAAGGATCAGGTGATGGTTTTGGGTGTGATTTGATTTTCGTCTAGAACATCAAAAATCCTTCAGGATGCTCCAAAATGACTCATCTATATCTATAATGATAGATCTTGATTAGGAGTATCTTTTTCTAGTACATGTCAAGTATCTTTTTTGAAGTCTTGATCGATTTTGGGGGTTGGGAAGGATCAGGTGATGGTTTTGGGTGTGATTTGATTTTCGTCTAGAACATCAAAAATCCTTCAGGATGCTCCAAAATGACTCATCTATATCTATAATGATAGATCTTGATTAGGAGTATCTTTTTCTAGTACATGTCAAGTATCTATTTTGAAGTCTTGATCGATTTTGGAAGTTGGGAAGGATCAGGTGATGGTTTTGGGTGTGATTTGATTTTCGTCTAGAACATCAAAAATCCTTCAGGATGCTCCAAAATGACTCATCTATATCTATAATGATAGATCTTGATTAGGAGTATCTTTTTCTAGTACATGTCAAGTATCTATTTTGAAGTCTTGATCGATTTTGGGGGTTGGGAAGGATCAGGTGATGGTTTTGGGTGTGATTTGATTTTCGTCTAGAACATCAAAAATCCTTCAGGATGCTCCAAAATGACTCATCTATATCTATAATGATAGATCTTGATTAGGAGTATCTTTTTCTAGTACATGTCAAGTATCTATTTTGAAGTCTTGATCGATTTTGGGGGTTGGGAAGGATCAGGTGATGGTTTTGGGTGTGATTTGATTTTCGTCTAGAACATCAAAAATCCTTAAGGATGCTCCAAAATGACTCATCTATATCTATAATGATAGATCTTGATTAGGAGTATCTTTTTCTAGTACATGTCAAGTATCTATTTTGAAGTCTTGATCGATTTTGGGGGTTGGGAAGGATCAGGTGATGGTTTTGGGTGTGATTTGATTTTCGTCTAGAACATCAAAAATCCTTCAGGATGCTCCAAAATGACTCATCTATATCTATAATGATAGATCTTGATTAGGAGTATCTTTTTCTAGTACATGTCAAGTATCTATTTTGAAGTCTTGATCGATTTTGGGGGTTGGGAAGGATCAGGTGATGGTTTTGGGTGTGATTTGATTTTCGTCTAGAACATCAAAAATCCTTCAGGATGCTCCAAAATGACTCATTTATATCTATAATGATAGATCTTGATTAGGAGTATCTTTTTCTAGTACATGTCAAGTATCTATTTTGAAGTCTTGATCGATTTTGGGGGTTGGGAAGGATCAGGTGATGGTTTTGGGTGTGATTTGATTTTCGTCTAGAACATCAAAAATCCTTCAGGATGCTCCAAAATGACTCATCTATATCTATAATGATAGATCTTGATTAGGAGTATCTTTTTCTAGTACATGTCAAGTATCTATTTTGAAGTCTTGATCGATTTTGGGGGTTGGGAAGGATCAGGTGATGGTTTTGGGTGTGATTTGATTTTCGTCTAGAACATCAAAAATCCTTCAGGATGCTCCAAAATGACTCATCTATATCTATAATGATAGATCTTGATTAGGAGTATCTTTTTCTAGTACATGTCAAGTATCTATTTTGAAGTCTTGATCGATTTTGGGGGTTGGGAAGGATCAGGTGATGGTTTTGGGTGTGATTTGATTTTCGTCTAGAACATCAAAAATCCTTCAGGATGCTCCAAAATGACTCATCTATATCTATAATAATAGATCTTGATTAGGAGTATCTTTTTCTAGTACATGTCAAGTATCTATTTTGAAGTCTTGATCGATTTTGGGGGTTGGGAAAGATCAGGTGATGGTTTTGGGTGTGATTTGATTTTCGTCTAGAACATCAAAAATCCTTCAGGATGCTCCAAAATGACTCATCTATATCTATAATGATAGATCTTGATTAGGAGTATCTTTTTCTAGTACATGTCAAGTATCTATTTTGAAGTCTTGATCAATTTTGGGGGTTGGGAAGGATCAGGTGATGGTTTTGGGTGTGATTTGATTTTCGTCTAGAACATCAAAAATCCTTCAGGATGCTCCAAAATGACTCATCTATATCTATAATGATAGATCTTGATTAGGAGTATCTTTTTCTAGTACATGTCAAGTATCTATTTTGAAGTCTTGATCGATTTTGGGGGTTGGGAAGGATCAGGTGATGGTTTTGGGTGTGATTTGATTTTCGTCTAGAACATCAAAAATCCTTCAGGATGCTCCAAAATGACTCATCTATATCTATAATGATAGATCTTGATTAGGAGTATCTTTTTCTAGTACATGTCAAGTATCTATTTTGAAGTCTTGATCGATTTTGGGGGTTGGGAAGGATCAGGTGATGGTTTTGGGTGTGATTTGATTTTCGTCTAGAACATCAAAAATCCTTCAGGATGCTCCAAAATGACTCATCTATATCTATAATGATAAATCTTGATTAGGAGTATCTTTTTCTAGTACATGTCAAGTATCTATTTTGAAGTCTTGATCGATTTTGGGGGTTGGGAAGGATCAGGTGATGGTTTTGGGTGTGATTTGATTTTCGTCTAGAACATCAAAAATCCTTCAGGATGCTCCAAAATGACTCATCTATATCTATAATGATAGATCTTGATTAGGAGTATCTTTTTCTAGTACATGTCAAGTATCTATTTTGAAGTCTTGATCGATTTTGGGGGTTGGGAAGGATCAGGTGATGGTTTTGGGTGTGATTTGATTTTCGTCTAGAACATCAAAAATCCTTCAGGATGCTCCAAAATGACTCATCTATATCTATAATGATAGATCTTGATTAGGAGTATCTTTTTCTAGTACATGTCAAGTATCTATTTTGAAGTCTTGATCGATTTTGGAGGTTGGGAAGGATCAGGTGATGGTTTTGGGTGTGATTTGATTTTCGTCTAGAACATCAAAAATCCTTCAGGATGCTCCAAAATGACTCATCTATATCTATAATGATAGATCTTGATTAGGAGTATCTTTTTCTAGTACATGACAAGTATCTTTTTTGAAGTCTTGATCGATTTTGGGGGTTGGGAAGGATCAGGTGATGGTTTTGGGTGTGATTTGATTTTCGTCTAGAACATCAAAAATCCTTCAGGATGCTCCAAAATGACTCATCTATATCTATAATGATAGATCTTGATTAGGAGTATCTTTTTCTAGTACATGTCAAGTATCTATTTTGAAGTCTTGATCGATTTTGGGGGTTGGGAAGGATCAGGTGATGGTTTTGGGTGTGATTTGATTTTCGTCTAGAACATCAAAAATCCTTCAGGATGCTCCAAAATGACTCATCTATATCTATAATGATAGATCTTGATTAGGAGTATCTTTTTCTAGTACATGTCAAGTATCTATTTTGAAGTCTTGATCGATTTTGGGGGTTGGGAGGGATCAGGTGATGGTTTTGGGTGTGATTTGATTTTCGTCTAGAACATCAAAAATCCTTCAGGATGCTCCAAAATGACTCATCTATATCTATAATGATAGATCTTGATTAGGAGTATCTTTTTCATGACATGTCAAGTATCTATTTTGAAGTCCGGATCGATTTTAGGGGTTGGGAAGGATCAGGTGATGGTTTTGGGTGTGATTTGATTTTCGTCTTGAACATCAAAAATCCTTCAGGATGCTCCAAAATGACTCATCTATATCTATAATGATAGATCTTGATTAGGAGTATCTTTTTCTAGTACATGTCAAGAATCTATTTTGAAGTCTTGATCGATTTTGCGGGTTGGGAAGGATCAGGTGATGGTTTTGGGTGTGATTTGATTTTCGTCTAAAACATCAAAAATCCTTCAGGATGCTCCAAAATGACTCATCTATATCTATAATGATAGATCTTGATTAGGAGTATCTTTTTCTAGTACATGTCAAGTATCTATTTTGAAGTCTTGATCGATTTTGGGGGTTGGGAAGGATCAGGTGATGGTTTTGGGTGTGATTTGATTTTCGTCTAGAACATCAAAACTCCTTCAGGATGCTCCAAAATGACTCATCTATATCTATAATGCTAGATCTTGATTAGGAGTATCTTTTTCTAGTACATGTAAAGTATCTATTTTGAAGTCTTGATCGATTTTGGGGGTTGGGAAGGATCAGGTGATGGTTTTGGGTGTGATTTGATTTTCGTCTAGAACATCAAAAATCCTTCAGGATGCTCCAAAATGACTCATCTATATCTATAATGATAGATCTTGATTAGGAGTATCTTTTTCTAGTACATGTCAAGTATCTATTTTGAAGTCTTGATCGATTTTGGGGGGTTGGGAAGGATCAGGTGATGGTTTTGGGTGTGATTTGATTTTCGTCTAGAACATCAAAAATCCTTCAGGATGCTCCAAAATGACTCATCTATATCTATAATGATAGATCTTGATTAGGAGTATCTTTTTCTAGTACATGTCAAGTATCTATTTTGAAGTCTTGATCGATTTTTGGGGGTTGGGAAGGATCAGGTGATGGTTTTGGGTGTGATTTGATTTTCGTCTAGAACATCAAAAATCCTTCAGGATGCTCCAAAATGACTCATCTATATCTATAATGATAGATCTTGATTAGGAGTATCTTTTTCTAGTACATGTCAAGTATCTATTTTGAAGTCTTGATCGATTTTGGGGGTTGGGAAGGATCAGGTGATGGTTTTGGGTGTGATTTGATTTTCGTCTAGAACATCAAAAATCCTTCAGGATGCTCCAAAATGACTCATCTATATCTATAATGATAGATCTTGATTAGGAGTATCTTTTTCTAGTACATGTCAAGTATCTATTTTGAAGTCTTGATCGATTTTGGGGGTTGGGAAGGATCAGGTGATGGTTTTGGGTGTGATTTGATTTTCGTCTAGAACATCAAAAATCCTTCAGGATGCTCCAAAATGACTCATCTATATCTATAATGATAGATCTTGATTGGGAGTATCTTTTTCTAGTACATGTCAAGTATCTATTTTGAAGTCTTGATCGATTTTGGGGGTTGGGAAGGATCAGGTGATGGTTTTGGGTGTGATTTGATTTTCGTCTAGAACATCAAAAATCCTTCAGGATGCTCCAAAATGACTCATCTATATCTATAATGATAGATCTTGATTAGGAGTATCTTTTTCTAGTACATGTCAAGTATCTATTTTGAAGTCTTGATCGATTTTGGGGGTTGGGAAGGATCAGGTGATGGTTTTGGGTGTGATTTGATTTTCGTCTAGAACATCAAAAATCCTTCAGGATGCTCCAAAATGACTCATCTATATCTATAATGATAGATCTTGATTAGGAGTATCTTTTTCTAGTACATGTCAAGTATCTATTTTGAAGTCTTGATCGATTTTGGGGGTTGGGAAGGATCAGGTGATGGTTTTGGGTGTGATTTGATTTTCGTCTAGAACATCAAAAATCCTTCAGGATGCTCCAAAATGACTCATCTATATCTATAATGCTAGATCTTGATTAGGAGTATCTTTTTCTAGTACATGTAAAGTATCTATTTTGAAGTCTTGATCGATTTTGGGGGTTGGGAAGGATCAGGTGATGGTTTTGGGTGTGATTTGATTTTCGTCTAGAACATCAAAAATCCTTCAGGATGCTCCAAAATGACTCATCTATATCTATAATGATAGATCTTGATTAGGAGTATCTTTTTCTAGTACATGTCAAGTATCTATTTTGAAGTCTTGATCGATTTTGGGGGTTGGGAAGGATCAGGTGATGGTTTTGGGTGTGATTTGATTTTCGTCTAGAACATCAAAAATCCTTCAGGATGCTCCAAAATGACTCATCTATATCTATAATGATAGATCTTGATTAGGAGTATCTTTTTCTAGTACATGTCAAGTATCTATTTTGAAGTCTTGATTGATTTTGGGGGTTGGGAAGGATCAGGTGATGGTTTTGGGTGTGATTTGATTTTCGTCTAGAACATCAAAAATCCTTCAGGATGCTCCAAAATGACTCATCTATATCTATAATGATAGATCTTGATTATTAGTATCTTTTTCTAGTACATGTCAAGTATCTATTTTGAAGTCTTGATCGATTTTGGGGGTTGGGAAGGATCAGGTGATGGTTTTGGGTGTGATTTGATTTTCGTCTAGAACATCAAAACTCCTTTAGGATGCTCCAAAATGACTCATCTATATCTATAATGATAGATCTTGATTAGGAGTATCTTTTTATAGTACATGTCAAGTATCTATTTTGAAGTCTTGATCGATTTTGGGGGTTGGGAAGGATCAGGTGATGGTTTTGGGTGTGATTTGATTTTCGTCTAGAACATCAAAAATCCTTCAGGATGCTCCAAAATGACTCATCTATATCTATAATGATAAATCTTGATTAGGAGTATCTTTTTCTAGTACATGTCAAGTATCTATTTTGAAGTCTTGATCGATTTTGGGGGTTGGGAAGGATCAGGTGATGGTTTTGGGTGTGATTTGATTTTCGTCTAGAACATCAAAAATCCTTCAGGATGCTCCAAAATGACTCATCTATATCTATAATGATAGATCTTGATTAGGAGTATCTTTTTCTAGTACATGTCAAGTATCTATTTTGAAGTCTTGATCGATTTTGGGGGTTGGGAAGGATCAGGTGATGGTTTTGAGTGTGATTTGATTTTCGTCTAGAACATCAAAAATCCTTCAGGATGCTCCAAAATGACTCATCTATATCTATAATGATAGATCTTGATTAGGAGTATCTTTTTCTAGTACATGTCAAGTATCTATTTTGAAGTCTTGATCGATTTTGGGGGTTGGGAAGGATCAGGTGATGGTTTTGGGTGTGATTTGATTTTCGTCTAGAACATCAAAAATCCTTCAGGATGCTCCAAAATGACTCATCTATATCTATAATGATAGATCTTGATTAGGAGTATCTTTTTCTAGTACATGTCAAGTATCTATTTTGCAGTCTTGATCGATTTTGGGGGTTGGGAAGGATCAGGTGATGGTTTTGGGTGTGATTTGATTTTCGTCTAGAACATCAAAAATCCTTCAGGATGCTCCAAAATGACTCATCTATATCTATAATGATAGATCTTGATTAGGAGTATCTTTTTCTAGTACATGTCAAGTATCTATTTTGAAGTCTTGATCGATTTTGGGGGTTGGGAAGGATCAGGTGATGGTTTTGGGTGTGATTTGATTTTCGTCTAGAACATCAAAAATCCTTCAGGATGCTCCAAAATGACTCATCTATATCTATAATGATAGATCTTGATTAGGAGTATCTTTTTCTAGTACATGTCAAGTATCTATTTTGAAGTCTTGATCGATTTTGGGGGTTGGGAAGGATCAGGTGATGGTTTTGGGTGTGATTTGATTTTCGTCTAGAACATCAAAAATCCTTCAGGATGCTCCAAAATGACTCATCTATATCTATAATGATAGATCTTGATTGGGAGTATCTTTTTCTAGTACATGTCAAGTATCTATTTTGAAGTCTTGATCGATTTTGGGGGTTGGGAAGGATCAGGTGATGGTTTTGGGTGTGATTTGATTTTCGTCTAGAACATCAAAAATCCTTCAGGATGCTCCAAAATGACTCATCTATATCTATAATGATAGATCTTGATCAGGAGTATCTTTTTCTAGTACATGTCAAGTATCTATTTTGAAGTCTTGATCGATTTTGGGGGTTGGGAAGGATCAGGTGATGGTTTTGGGTGTGATTTGATTTTCGTCTAGAACATCAAAAATCCTTCAGGATGCTCCAAAATGACTCATCTATATCTATAATGATAGATCTTGATCAGGAGTATCTTTTTCTAGTACATGTCAAGTATCTATTTTGAAGTCTTGATCGATTTTGGGGGTTGGGAAGGATCAGGTGATGGTTTTGGGTGTGATTTGATTTTCGTCTAGAACATCAAAAATCCTTCAGGATGCTCCAAAATGACTCATCTATATCTATAATGATAGATCTTGATTAGGAGTATCTTTTTCTAGTACATGTCAAGTATCTATTTTGAAGTCTTGATCGATTTTGGGGGTTGGGAAGGATCAGGTGATGGTTTTGGGTGTGATTTGATTTTCGTCTAGAACATCAAAAATCCTTCAGGATGCTCCAAAATGACTCATCTATATCTATAATGATAGATCTTGATTAGGAGTATCTTTTTCTAGTACATGTCAAGTATCTATTTTGAAGTCTTGATCGATTTTGGGGGTTGGGAAGGATCAGGTGATGGTTTTGGGTGTGATTTGATTTTCGTCTAGAACATCAAAAATCCTTCAGGATGCTCCAAAATGACTCATATATATCTATAATGATAGATCTTGATTAGGAGTATCTTTTTCTAGTACATGTCAAGTATCTATTTTGAAGTCTTGATCGATTTTGGTGGTTGGGAAGGATCAGGTGATGGTTTTGGGTGTGATTTGATTTTCGTCTAGAACATCAAAAATCCTTCAGGATGCTCCAAAATGACTCATCTATATCTATAATGATAGATCTTGATTAGGAGTATCTTTTTCTAGTACATGTCAAGTATCTATTTTGAAGTCTTGATCGATTTTGGGGGTTGGGAAGGATCAGGTGATGGTTTTGGGTGTGATTTGATTTTCGTCGAGAACATCAAAAATCCTTCAGGATGCTCCAAAATGACTCATCTATATCTATAATGATAGATCTTGATTAGGAGTATCTTTTTCTAGTACATGTCAAGTATCTATTTTGAAGTCTTGATCGATTTTGGGGGTTGGGAAGGATCAGGTGATGGTTTTGGGTGTGATTTGATTTTCGTCTAGAACATCAAAAATCCTTCAGGATGCTCCAAAATGACTCATCTATATCTATAATGATAGATCTTGATTAGGAGTATCTTTTTCTAGTACATGTCAAGTATCTATTTTGAAGTCTTGATCGATTTTGGGGGTTGGGAAGGATCAGGTGATGGTTATGGGTGTGATTTGATTTTCGTCTAGAACATCAAAAATCCTTCAGGATGCTCCAAAATGACTCATCTATATCTATAATGATAGATCTTGATTAGGAGTATCTTTTTCTAGTACATGTCAAGTATCTATTTTGAAGTCTTGATCGATTTTGGGGGTTGGGAAGGATCAGGTGATGGTTTTGGGTGTGATTTGATTTTCGTCTAGAACATCAAAAATCCTTCAGGATGCTCCAAAATGACTCATCTATATCTATAATGATAGATCTTAATTAGGAGTATCTTTTTCTAGTACATGTCAAGTATCTATTTTGAAGTCTTGATCGATTTTGGGGGTTGGGAAGGATCAGGTGATGGTTTTGGGTGTGATTTGATTTTCGTCTAGAACATCAAAAATCCTTCAGGATGCTCCAAAATGACTCATCTATATCTATAATGATAGATCTTGATTAGGAGTATCTTTTTCTAGTACATGTCAAGTATCTATTTTGAAGTCTTGATCGATTTTGGGGGTTGGGAAGGATCAGGTGATGGTTTTGGGTGTGATTTGATTTTCGTCTAGAACATCAAAAATCCTTCAGGATGCTCCAAAATGACTCATCTATATCTATAATGATAGATCTTGATTAGGAGTATCTTTTTCTAGTACATGTCAAGTATCTATTTTGAAGTCTTGATCGATTTTGGGGGTTGGGAAGGATCAGGTGATGGTTTTGGGTGTGATTTGATTTTCGTCTAGAACATCAAAAATCCTTCAGGATGCTCCAAAATGACTCATCTATATCTATAATGATAGATCTTGATTAGGAGTATCTTTTTCTAGTACATGTCAAGTATCTATTTTGAAGTCTTGATCGATTTTGGGGGTTGGGAAGGATCAGGTGATGGTTTTGGGTGTGATTTTCGTCTAGAACATCAAAAATCCTTCAGGATGCTCCAAAATGACTCATCTATATCTATAATGATAGATCTTGATTAGGAGTATCTTTTTCTAGTACATGTCAAGTATCTTTTTTGAAGTCTTGATCGATTTTGGGGGTTGGGAAGGATCAGGTGATGGTTTTGGGTGTGATTTGATTTTCGTCTAGAACATCAAAAATCCTTCAGGATGCTCCAAAATGACTCATCTATATCTATAATGATAGATCTTGATTAGGAGTATCTTTTTCTAGTACATGTCAAGTATCTATTTTGAAGTCTTGATCGATTTTGGGGGTTGGGAAGGATCAGGTGATGGTCTTGGGTGTGATTTGATTTTCGTCTAGAACATCAAAAATCCTTCAGGATGCTCCAAAATGACTCATCTATATCTATAATGATAGATCTTGATTAGGAGTATCTTTTTCTAGTACATGTCAAGTATCTATTTTGAAGTCTTGATCGATTTTGGGGGTTGGGAAGGATCAGGTGATGGTTTTGGGTGTGATTTGATTTTCGTCTAGAACATCAAAAATCCTTCAGGATGCTCCAAAATGACTCATCTATATCTATAATGATAGATCTTGATTAGGAGTATCTTTTTCTAGTACATGTCAAGTATCTATTTTGAAGTCTTGATCGATTTTGGGGGTTGGGAAGGATCAGGTGATGGTTTTGGGTGTGATTTGATTTTCGTCTAGAACATCAAAAATCCTTCAGGATGCTCCAAAATGACTCATCTATATCTATAATGATAGATCTTGATTAGGAGTATCTTTTTCTAGTACATGTCAAGTATCTATTTTGAAGTCTTGATCGATTTTGGGGGTTGGGAAGGATAAGGTGATGGTTTTGGGTGTGATTTGATTTTCGTCTAGAACATCAAAAATCCTTCAGGATGCTCCAAAATGACTCATCTATATCTATAATGATAGATCTTGATTAGGAGTATCTTTTTCTAGTACATGTCAAGTATCTATTTTGAAGTCTTGATCGATTTTGGGGGTTGGGAAGGATCAGGTGATGGTTTTGGGTGTGATTTGATTTTCGTCTAGAACATCAAAAATCCTTCAGGATGCTCCAAAATGACTCATCTATATCTATAATGATAGATCTTGATTAGGAGTATCTTTTTCTAGTACATGTCAAGTATCTATTTTGAAGTCTTGATCGATTTTGGGGGTTGGGAAGGATCAGGTGATGGTTTTGGGTGTGATTTGATTTTCGTCTAGAACATCAAAAATCCTTCAGGATGCTCCAAAATGACTCATCTATATCTATAATGATAGATCTTGATTAGGAGTATCTTTTTCTAGTACATGTCAAGTATCTATTTTGAAGTCTTGATCGATTTTGGGGGTTGGGAAGGATCAGGTGATGGTTTTGGGTGTGATTTGATTTTCGTCTAGAACATCAAAAATCCTTCAGGATGCTCCAAAATGACTCATCTATATCTATAATGATAGATCTTGATTAGGAGTATCTTTTTCTAGTACATGTCAAGTATATATTTTGAAGTCTTGATCGATTTTGGGGGTTGGGAAGGATCAGGTGATGGTTTTGGGTGTGATTTGATTTTCGTCTAGAACATCAAAAATCCTTCAGGATGCTCCAAAATGACTCATCTATATCTATAATGATAGATCTTGATTAGGAGTATCTTTTTCTAGTACATGTCAAGTATCTATTTTGAAGTCTTGATCGATTTTGGGGGTTGGGAAGGATCAGGTGATGGTTTTGGGTGTGATTTGATTTTCGTCTAGAACATCAAAAATCCTTCAGGATGCTCCAAAATGACTCATCTATATCTATAATGATAGATCTTGATTAGGAGTATCTTTTTCTAGTACATGTCAAGTATCTATTTTGAAGTCTTGATCGATTTTGGGGGTTGGGAAGGATCAGGTGATGGTTTTGGGTGTGATTTGATTTTCGTCTAGAACATCAAAAATCCTTCAGGATGCTCCAAAATGACTCATCTATATCTATAATGATAGATCTTGATTAGGAGTATCTTTTTCTAGTACATGTCAAGTATCTATTTTGAAGTCTTGATCGATTTTGGGGGTTGGGAAGGATCAGGTGATGGTTTTGGGTGTGATTTGATTTTCGTCTAGAACATCAAAAATCCTTCAGGATACTCCAAAATGACTCATCTATATCTATAATGATAGATCTTGATTAGGAGTATCTTTTTCTAGTACATGTCAAGTATCTATTTTGAAAGCTTGATCGATTTTGGGGGTTGGGAAGGATCAGGTGATGGTTTTGGGTGTGATTTGATTTTCGTCTAGAACATCAAAAATCCTTCAGGATGCTCCAAAATGACTCATCTATATCTATAATGATAGATCTTGATTAGGAGTATCTTTTTCTAGTACATGTCAAGTATCTATTTTGAAGTCTTGATCGATTTTGGGGGTTGGGAAGGATCAGGTGATGGTTTTGGGTGTGATTTGATTTTCGTCTAGAACATCAAAAATCCTTCAGGATGCTCCAAAATGACTCATCTATATCTATAGTTATAGATCTTGATTAGGAGTATCTTTTTCTAGTACATGTCAAGTATCTATTTTGAAGTCTTGATCGATTTTGGGGGTTGGAAAGGATCAGGTGATGGTTTTGGGTGTGATTTGGTTTTCGTCTAGAACATCAAAAATCCTTCAGGATGCTCCAAAATGACTCATCTATATCTATAATGATAGATCTTGATTAGGAGTATCTTTTTCTAGTACATGTCAAGTATCTATTTTGAAGTCTTGATCGATTTTGGGGGTTGGGAAGGATCAGGTGATGGTTTTGGGTGTGATTTGATTTTCGTCTAGAACATCAAAAATCCTTCAGGATGCTCCAAAATGACTCATCTATATCTATAATGATAGATCTTGATTAGGAGTATCTTTTTCTAGTACATGTCAAGTATCTATTTTGAAGTCTTGATCGATTTTGGGGGTTGGGAAGGATCAGGTGATGGTTTTGGGTGTGATTTGATTTTCGTCTAGAACATCAAAAATCCTTCAGGATGCTCCAAAATGACTCATCTATATCTATAATGATAGATCTTGATTAGGAGTATCTTTTTCTAGTACATGTCAAGTATCTATTTTGAAGTCTTGATCGATTTTGGGGGTTGGGAAGGATCAGGTGATGGTTTTGGGTGTGATTTGATTTTCGTCTAGAACATCAAAAATCCTTCAGGATGCTCCAAAATGACTCATCTATATCTATAATGATAGATCTTGATTAGGAGTATCTTTTTCTAGTACATGTCAAGTATCTATTTTGAAGTCTTGATCGATTTTGGGGGTTGGGAAGGATCAGGTGATGGTTTTGGGTGTGATTTTCGTCTAGAACATCAAAAATCCTTCAGGATGCTCCAAAATGACTCATCTATATCTATAATGATAGATCTTGATTAGGAGTATCTTTTTCTAGTACATGTCAAGTATCTTTTTTGAAGTCTTGATCGATTTTGGGGGTTGGGAAGGATCAGGTGATGGTTTTGGGTGTGATTTGATTTTCGTCTAGAACATCAAAAATCCTTCAGGATGCTCCAAAATGACTCATCTATATCTATAATGATAGATCTTGATTAGGAGTATCTTTTTCTAGTACATGTCAAGTATCTATTTTGAAGTCTTGATCGATTTTGGGGGTTGGGAAGGATCAGGTGATGGTTTTGGGTGTGATTTGATTTTCGTCTAGAACATCAAAAATCCTTCAGGATGCTCCAAAATGACTCATCTATATCTATAATGATAGATCTTGATTAGGAGTATCTTTTTCTAGTACATGTCAAGTATCTATTTTGAAGTCTTGATCGATTTTGGGGGTTGGGAAGGATCAGGTGATGGTTTTGGGTGTGATTTGATTTTCGTCTAGAACATCAAAAATCCTTCGGGATGCTCCAAAATGACTCATCTATATCTATAATGATAGATCTTGATTAGGAGTATCTTTTTCTAGTACATGTCAAGTATCTATTTTGAAGTCTTGATCGATTTTGGGGGTTGGGAAGGATCAGGTGATGGTTTTGGGTGTGATTTGATTTTCGTCTAGAACATCAAAAATCCTTCAGGATGCTCCAAAATGACTCATCTATATCTATAATGATAGATCTTGATTAGGAGTATCTTTTTCTAGTACATGTCAAGTATCTATTTTGAAGTCTTGATCGATTTTGGGGGTTGGGAAGGATCAGGTGATGGTTTTGGGTGTGATTTGATTTTCGTCTAGAACATCAAAAATCCTTCAGGATGCTCCAAAATGACTCATCTATATCTATAATGATAGATCTTGATTAGGAGTATCTTTTTCTAGTACATGTCAAGTATCTATTTTGAAGTCTTGATCGATTTTGGGGGTTGGGAAGGATCAGGTGATGGTTTTGGGTGTGATTTGATTTTCGTCTAGAACATCAAAAATCCTTCAGGATGCTCCAAAATGACTCATCTATATCTATAATGATAGATCTTGATTAGGAGTATCTTTTTCTAGTACATGTCAAGTATCTATTTTGAAGTCTTGATCGATTTTGGGGGTTGGGAAGGATCAGGTGATGGTTTTGGGTGTGATTTGATTTTCGTCTAGAACATCAAAAATCCTTCAGGATGCTCCAAAATGACTCATCTATATCTATAATGATAGATCTTGATTAGGAGTATCTTTTTCTAGTACATGTCAAGTATCTATTTTGAAGTCTTGATCGATTTTGGGGGTTGGGAAGGATCAGGTGATGGTTTTGGGTGTGATTTGATTTTCGTCTAGAACATCAAAAATCCTTCAGGATGCTCCAAAATGACTCATCTATATCTATAATGATAGATCTTGATTAGGAGTATCTTTTTCTAGTACATGTCAAGTATATATTTTGAAGTCTTGATCGATTTTGGGGGTTGGGAAGGATCAGGTGATGGTTTTGGGTGTGATTTGATTTTCGTCTAGAACATCAAAAATCCTTCAGGATGCTCCAAAATGACTCATCTATATCTATAATGATAGATCTTGATTAGGAGTATCTTTTTCTAGTACATGTCAAGTATCTATTTTGAAGTCTTGATCGATTTTGAGGGTTGGGAAGGATCAGGTGATGGTTTTGGGTGTGATTTGATTTTCGTCTAGAACATCAAAAATCCTTCAGGATGCTCCAAAATTACTCATCTATATCTATAATGATAGATCTTGATTAGGAGTATCTTTTTCTAGTACATGTCAAGTATCTATTTTGAAGTCTTGATCGATTTTGGGGGTTGGGAAGGATCAGGTGATGGTTTTGGGTGTGATTTGATTTTCGTCTAGAACATCAAAAATCCTTCAGGATGCTCCAAAATGACTCATCTATATCTATAATGATAGATCTTGATAAGGAGTATCTTTTTCTAGTACATGTCAAGTATCTATTTTGAAGTCTTGATCGATTTTGGGGGTTGGGAAGGATCAGGTGATGGTTTTGGGTGTGATTTGATTTTCGTCTAGAACATCAAAAATCCTTCAGGATGCTCCAAAATGACTCATCTATATCTATAATGATAGATCTTGATTAGGAGTATCTTTTTCTAGTACATGTCAAGTATCTATTTTGAAGTCTTGATCGATTTTGGGGGTTGGGAAGGATCAGGTGATGGTTTTGGGTGTGATTTGATTTTCGTCTGGAACATCAAAAATCCTTCAGGATGCTCCAAAATGACTCATCTATATCTATAATGATAGATCTTGATTAGGAGTATCTTTTTCTAGTACATGTCAAGTATCTATTTTGAAGTCTTGATCGATTTTGGGGGTTGGGAAGGATCAGGTGATGGTTTTGGGTGTGATTTGATTTTCGTCTAGAACATCAAAAATCCTTCAGGATGCTCCAAAATGACTCATCTATATCTATAATGATAGATCTTGATTAGGAGTATCTTTTTCTAGTACATGTCAAGTATCTATTTTGAAGTCTTGATCGATTTTGGGGGTTGGGAAGGATCAGGTGATGGTTTTGGGTGTGATTTGATTTTCGTCTAGAACATCAAAAATCCTTCAGGATGCTCCAAAATGACTCATCTATATCTATAATGATAGATCTTGATTAGGAGTATCTTTTTCTAGTACATGTCAAGTATCTATTTTGAAGTCTTGATCGATTTTGGGGGTTGGGAAGGATCAGGTGATGGTTTTGGGTGTGATTTGATTTTCGTCTAGAACATCAAAAATCCTTCAGGATGCTCCAAAATGACTCATCTATATCTATAATGATAGATCTTGATTAGGAGTATCTTTTTCTAGTACATGTCAAGTATCTATTTTGAAGTCTTGATCGATTTTGGGGGTTGGGAAGGATCAGGTGATGGTTTTGGGTGTGATTTGATTTTCGTCTAGAACATCAAAAATCCTTCAGGATGCTCCAAAATGACTCATCTATATCTATAATGATAGATCTTAATTAGGAGTATCTTTTTCTAGTACATGTCAAGTATCTATTTTGAAGTCTTGATCGATTTTGGGGGTTGGGAAGGATCAGGTGATGGTTTTGGGTGTGATTTGATTTTCGTCTAGAACATCAAAAATCCTTCAGGATGCTCCAAAATGACTCATCTATATCTATAATGATAGATCTTGATTAGGAGTATCTTTTTCTAGTACATGTCAAGTATCTATTTTGAAGTCTTGATCGATTTTGGGGGTTGGGAAGGATCAGGTGATGGTTTTGGGTGTGATTTGATTTTCGTCTAGAACATCAAAAATCCTTCAGGATGCTCCAAAATGACTCATCTATATCTATAATGATAGATCTTGATTAGGAGTATCTTTTTCTAGTACATGTCAAGTATCTATTTTGAAGTCTTGATCGATTTTGGGGGTTGGGAAGGATCAGGTGATGGTTTTGGGTGTGATTTGATTTTCGTCTAGAACATCAAAAATCCTTCAGGATGCTCCAAAATGACTCATCTATATCTATAATGATAGATCTTGATTAGGAGTATCTTTTTCTAGTACATGTCAAGTATCTATTTTGAAGTCTTGATCGATTTTGGGGGTTGGGAAGGATCAGGTGATGGTCTTGGGTGTGATTTGATTTTCGTCTAGAACATCAAAAATCCTTCAGGATGCTCCAAAATGACTCATCTATATCTATAATGATAGATCTTGATTATTAGTATCTTTTTCTAGTACATGTCAAGTATCTATTTTGAAGTCTTGATCGATTTTGGGGGTTGGGAAGGATCAGGTGATGGTTTTGGGTGTGATTTGATTTTCGTCTAGAACATCAAAAATCCTTCAGGATGCTCCAAAATGACTCATCTATATCTATAATGATAGATCTTGATTAGGAGTATCTTTTTCTAGTACATGTCAAGTATCTATTTTGAAGTCTTGATCGATTTTGGGGGTTGGGAAGGATCAGGTGATGGTTTTGGGTGTGATTTGATTTTCGTCTAGAACATCAAAAATCCTTCAGGATGCTCCAAAATGACTCATCTATATCTTTAATGATAGATCTTGATTAGGAGTATCTTTTTCTAGTACATATCAAGTATCTATTTTGAAGTCTTGATCGATTTTGGGGGTTGGGAAGGATCAGGTGATGGTTTTGGGTGTGATTTGATTTTCGTCTAGAACATCAAAAATCCTTCAGGATGCTCCAAAATGACTCATCTATATCTATAATGGTAGATCTTGATTAGGAGTATCTTTTTCTAGTACATGTCAAGTATCTATTTTGAAGTCTTGATCGATTTTGGGGGTTGGGAAGGATCAGGTGATGGTTTTGGGTGTGATTTGATTTTCGTCTAGAACATCAAAAATCCTTCAGGATGCTCCAAAATGACTCATCTATATCTATAATGATAGATCTTGATTAGGAGTATCTTTTTCTAGTACATGTCAAGTATCTATTTTGAAGCCTTGATCGATTTTGGGGGTTGGGAAGGATCAGGTGATGGTTTTGGGTGTGATTTGATTTTCGTCTAGAACATCAAAAATCCTTCAGGATGCTCCAAAATGACTCATCTATATCTATAATGATAGATCTTGATTAGGAGTATCTTTTTCTAGTACATGTCAAGTATCTATTTTGAAGTCTTGATCGATTTTGGGGGTTGGGAAGGATCAGGTGATGGTTTTGGGTGTGATTTGATTTTCGTCTAGAACATCAAAAATCCTTCAGGATGCTCTAAAATGACACATCTATATCTATAATGATAGATCTTGATTAGGAGTATCTTTTTCTAGTACATGTCAAGTATCTATTTTGAAGTCTTGATCGATTTTGGGGGTTGGGAAGGATCAGGTGATGGTTTTGGGTGTGATTTGATTTTCGTCTAGAACATCAAAAATCCTTCAGGATGCTCCAAAATGACTCATCTATATCTATAATGATAGATCTTGATTAGGAGTATCTTTTTCTAGTACATGTCAAGTATCTATTTTGAAGTCTTGATCGATTTTGGGGGTTGGGAAGGATCAGGTGATGGTTTTGGGTGTGATTTGATTTTCGTCTAGAACATCAAAAATCCTTCAGGATGCTCCAAAATGACTCATCTATATCTATAATGATAGATCTTGATTAGGAGTATCTTTTTCTAGTACATGTCAAGTATCTATTTTGAAGTCTTGATCGATTTTGGGGGTTGGGAAGGATCAGGTGATGGTTTTGGGTGTGATTTGCTTTTCGTCTAGAACATCAAAAATCCTTCAGGATGCTCCAAAATGACTCATCTATATCTATAATGATAGATCTTGATTAGGAGTATCTTTTTCTAGTACATGTCAAGTATCTATTTTGAAGTCTTGATCGATTTTGGGGGTTGGGAAGGATCAGGTGATGGTTTTGGGTGTGATTTGATTTTCGTCTAGAACATCAAAAATCCTTCAGGATGCTCCAAAATGACTCATCTATATCTATAATGATAGATCTTGATTAGGAGTATCTTTTTCTAGTACATGTCAAGTATCTATTTTGAAGTCTTGATCGATTTTGGGGGTTGGGAAGGATCAGGTGATGGTTTTGGGTGTGATTTGATTTTCGTCTAGAACATCAAAAATCCTTCAGGATGCTCCAAAATGACTCATCTATATCTATAATGATAGATCTTGATTAGGAGTATCTTTTTCTAGTACATGTCAAGTATCTATTTTGAAGTCTTGATCGATTTTGGGGGTTGGGAAAGATCAGGTGATGGTTTTGGGTGTGATTTGATTTTCGTCTAGAACATCAAAAATCCTTCAGGATGCTCCAAAATGACTCATCTATATCTATAATGATAGATCTTGATTAGGAGTATCTTTTTCTAGTACATGTCAAGTATCTATTTTGAAGTCTTGATCGATTTTGGGGGTTGGGAAGGATCAGGTGATGGTTTTGGGTGTAATTTGATTTTCGTCTAGAACATCAAAAATCCTTCAGGATGCTCCAAAATGACTCATCTATATCTATAATGATAGATCTTGATTAGGAGTATCTTTTTCTAGTACATGTCAAGTATCTATTTTGAAGTCTTGATCGATTTTGGGGGTTGGGAAGGATCAGGTGATGGTTTTGGGTGTGATTTGATTTTCGTCTAGAACATCAAAAATCCTTCAGGATGCTCCAAAATGACTCATCTATATCTATAATGATAGATCTTGATTAGGAGTATCTTTTTCTAGTACATGTCAAGTATCTATTTTGAAGTCTTGATCGATTTTGGGGGTTGGGAAGGATCAGGTGATGGTTTTGGGTGTGATTTGATTTTCGTCTAGAACATCAAAAATCCTTCAGGATGCTCCAAAATGACTCATCTATATCTATAATGGTAGATCTTGATTAGGAGTATCTTTTTCTAGTACATGTCAAGTATCTATTTTGAAGTCTTGATCGATTTTGGGGGTTGGGAAGGATCAGGTGATGGTTTTGGGTGTGATTTGATTTTCGTCTAGAACATCAAAAATCATTCAGGATGCTCCAAAATGACTCATCTATATCTATAATGATAGATCTTGATTAGGAGTATCTTTTTCTAGTACATGTCAAGTATCTATTTTGAAGTCTTGATCGATTTTGGGGGTTGGGAAGGATCAGGTGATGGTTTTGGGTGTGATTTGATTTTCGTCTAGAACATCAAAAATCCTTCAGGATGCTCCAAAATGACTCATCTATATCTATAATGATAGATCTTGATTAGGAGTATCTTTTTCTAGTACATGTCAAGTATCTATTTTGAAGTCTTGATCGATTTTGGGGGTTGGGAAGGATCAGGTGATGGTTTTGGGTGTGATTTGATTTTCGTCTAGAACACCAAAAATCCTTCAGGATGCTCCAAAATGACTCATCTATATCTATAATGATAGATCTTGATTAGGAGTATCTTTTTCTAGTACATGTCAAGTATCTATTTTGAAGTCTTGATCGATTTTGGGGGTTGGGAAGGATCAGGTGATGGTTTTGGGTGTGATTTGATTTTCGTCTAGAACATCAAAAATCCTTCAGGATGCTCCAAAATGACTCATCTATATCTATAATGATAGATCTTGATTAGGAGTATCTTTTTCTAGTACATGTCAAGTATCTATTTTGAAGTCTTGATCGATTTTGGGGGTTGGGAAGGATCAGGTGATGGTTTTGGGTGTGATTTGATTTTCGTCTAGAACATCAAAAATCCTTCAGGATGCTCCAAAATGACTCATCTATATCTATAATGATAGATCTTGATTAGGAGTATCTTTTTCTAGTACATGTCAAGTATCTATTTTGAAGTCTTGATCGATTTTGGGGGTTGGGAAGGATCAGGTGATGGTTTTGGGTGTGATTTGATTTTCGTCTAGAACATCAAAAATCCTTCAGGATGCTCCAAAATGACTCATCTATATCTATAATGATAGATCTTGATTAGGAGTATCTTTTTCTAGTACATGTCAAGTATCTATTTTGAAGTCTTGATCGATTTTGGGGGTTGGGAAGGATCAGGTGATGGTTTTGGGTGTGATTTGATTTTCGTCTAGAACATCAAAAATCCTTCAGGATGCTCCAAAATGACTCATCTATATCTATAATGATAGATCTTGATTAGGAGTATCTTTTTCTAGTACATGTCAAGTATCTATTTTGAAGTCTTGATCGATTTTGGGGGTTGGGAAGGATCAGGTGATGGTTTTGGGTGTGATTTGATTTTCGTCTAGAACATCAAAAATCCTTCAGGATGCTCCAAAATGACTCATCTATATCTATAATGATAGATCTTGATTAGGAGTATCTTTTTCTAGTACATGTCAAGTATCTATTTTGAAGTCTTGATCGATTTTGGGGGTTGGGAAGGATCAGGTGATGGTTTTGGGTGTGATTTGATTTTCGTCTAGAACATCAAAAATCCTTCAGGATGCTCCAAAATGACTCATCTATATCTATAATGATAGATCTTGATTAGGAGTATCTTTTTCTAGTACATGTCAATTATCTATTTTGAAGTCTTGATCGATTTTGGGGGTTGGGAAGGATCAGGTGATGGTTTTGGGTGTGATTTGATTTTCGCCTAGAACATCAAAAATCCTTCAGGATGCTCCAAAATGACTCATCTATATCTATAATGATAGATCTTGATTAGGAGTATCTTTTTCTAGTACATGTCAAGTATCTATTTTGAAGTCTTGATCGATTTTGGGGGTTGGGAAGGATCAGGTGATGGTTTTGGGTGTGATTTGATTTTCGTCTAGAACATCAAAAATCATTCAGGATGCTCCAAAATGACTCATCTATATCTATAATGATAGATCTTGATTAGGAGTATCTTTTTCTAGTACATGTCAAGTATCTATTTTGAAGTCTTGATCGATTTTGGGGGTTGGGAAGGATCAGGTGATGGTTTTGGGTGTGATTTGATTTTCGTCTAGAACATCAAAAATCCTTCAGGATGCTCCAAAATGACTCATCTATATCTATAATGATAGATCTTGATTAGGAGTATCTTTTTCTAGTACATGTCAAGTATCTATTTTGAAGTCTTGATCGATTTTGGGGGTTGGGAAGGATCAGGTGATGGTTTTGGGTGTGATTTGATTTTCGTCTAGAACACCAAAAATCCTTCAGGATGCTCCAAAATGACTCATCTATATCTATAATGATAGATCTTGATTAGGAGTATCTTTTTCTAGTACATGTCAAGTATCTATTTTGAAGTCTTGATCGATTTTGGGGGTTGGGAAGGATCAGGTGATGGTTTTGGGTGTGATTTGATTTTCGTCTAGAACATCAAAAATCCTTCAGGATGCTCCAAAATGACTCATCTATATCTATAATGATAGATCTTGATTAGGAGTATCTTTTTCTAGTACATGTCAAGTATCTATTTTGAAGTCTTGATCGATTTTGGGGGTTGGGAAGGATCAGGTGATGGTTTTGGGTGTGATTTGATTTTCGTCTAGAACATCAAAAATCCTTCAGGATGCTCCAAAATGACTAATCTATATCTATAATGACAGATCTTGATTAGGAGTATCTTTTTCTAGTACATGTCAAGTATCTATTTTGAAGTCTTGATCGATTTTGGGGGTTGGGAAGGATCAGGTGATGGTTTTGGGTGTGATTTGATTTTCGTCTAGAACATCAAAAATCCTTCAGGATGCTCCAAAATGACTCATCTATATCTATAATGATAGATCTTGATTAGGAGTATCTTTTTCTAGTACATGTCAAGTATCTATTTTGAAGTCTTGATCGATTTTGGGGGTTGGGAAGGATCAGGTGATGGTTTTGGGTGTGATTTGATTTTCGTCTAGAACATCAAAAATCCTTCAGGATGCTCCAAAATGACTCATCTATATCTATAATGATAGATCTTGATTAGGAGTATCTTTTTCTAGTACATGTCAAGTATCTATTTTGAAGTCTTGATCGATTTTGGGGGTTGGGAAGGATCAGGTGATGGTTTTGGGTGTGATTTGATTTTCGTCTAGAACATCAAAAATCCTTCAGGATGCTCCAAAATGACTCATCTATATCTATAATGATAGATCTTGATTAGGAGTATCTTTTTCTAGTACATGTCAAGTATCTATTTTGAAGTCTTGATCGATTTTGGGGGTTGGGAAGGATCAGGTGATGGTTTTGGGTGTGATTTGATTTTCGTCTAGAACATCAAAAATCCTTCAGGATGCTCCAAAATGACTCATCTATATCTATAATGATAGATCTTGATTAGGAGTATCTTTTTCTAGTACATGTCAAGTATCTATTTTGAGGTCTTGATCGATTTTGGGGGTTGGGAAGGATCAGGTGATGGTTTTGGGTGTGATTTGATTTTCGTCTAGAACATCAAAAATCCTTCAGGATGCTCCAAAATGACTCATCTATATCTATAATGATAGATCTTGATTAGGAGTATCTTTTTCTAGTACATGTCAAGTATCTATTTTGAAGTCTTGATCGATTTTGGGGGTTGGGAAGGATCAGGTGATGGTTTTGGGTGTGATTTGATTTTTGTCTAGAACATCAAAAATCCTTCAGGATGCTCCAAAATGACTCATCTATATCTATAATGACAGATCTTGATTAGGAGTATCTTTTTCTAGTACATGTCAAGTATCTATTTTGAAGTCTTGATCGATTTTGGGGATTGGGAAGGATCAGGTGATGGTTTTGGGTGTGATTTGATTTTCGTCTAGAACATCAAAAATCCTTCAGGATGCTCCAAAATGACTCATCTATATCTATAATGATAGATCTTGATTAGGAGTATCTTTTTCTAGTACATGTCAAGTATCTATTTTGAAGTCTTGATCGATTTTGGGGGTTGGGAAGGATCAGGTGATGGTTTTGGGTGTGATTTGATTTTCGTCTAGAACATCAAAAATCCTTCAGGATGCTCCAAAATGACTCATCTATATCTATAATGATAGATCTTGATTAGGAGTATCTTTTTCTAGTACATGTCAAGTATCTATTTTGAAGTCTTGATCGATTTTGGGGGTTGGGAAGGATCAGGTGATGGTTTTGGGTGTGATTTGATTTTCGTCTAGAACATCAAAAATCCTTCAGGATGCTCCAAAATGACTCATCTATATCTATAATGATAGATCTTGATTAGGAGTATCTTTTTCTAGTACATGTCAAGTATCTATTTTGAAGTCTTGATCGATTTTGGGGGTTGGGAAGGATCAGGTGATGGTTTTGGGTGTGATTTGATTTTCGTCTAGAACATCAAAAATCCTTCAGGATGCTCCAAAATGACTCATCTATATCTATAATGATAGATCTTGATTAGGAGTATCTTTTTCTAGTACATGTCAAGTATCTATTTTGAAGTCTTGATCGATTTTGGGGGTTGGGAAGGATCAGGTGATGGTTTTGGGTGTGATTTGATTTTCGTCTAGAACATCAAAAATCCTTCAGGATGCTCCAAAATGACTCATCTATATCTATAATGATAGATCTTGATTAGGAGTATCTTTTTCTAGTACATGTCAAGTATCTATTTTGAAGTCTTGATCGATTTTGGGGGTTGGGAAGGATCAGGTGATGGTTTTGGGTGTGATTTGATTTTCGTCTAGAACATCAAAAATCCTTCAGGATGCTCCAAAATGACTCATCTATATCTATAATGATAGATCTTGATTAGGAGTATCTTTTTCTAGTACATGTCAAGTATCTATTTTGAAGTCTTGATCGGTTTTGGGGGTTGGGAAGGATCAGGTGATGGTTTTGGGTGTGATTTGATTTTCGTCTAGAACATCAAAAATCCTTCAGGATGCTCCAAAATGACTCATCTATATCTATAATGATAGATCTTGATTAGGAGTATCTTTTTCTAGTACATGTCAAGTATCTATTTTGAAGTCTTGATCGATTTTGGGGGTTGGGAAGGATCAGGTGATGGTTTTGGGTGTGATTTGATTTTCGTCTAGAACATCAAAAATCCTTCAGGATGCTCCAAAATGACTCATCTATATCTATAATGATAGATCTTGATTAGGAGTATCTTTTTCTAGTACATGTCAAGTACCTATTTTGAAGTCTTGATCAATTTTGGGGGTTGGGAAGGATCAGGTGATGGTTTTGGGTGTGATTTGATTTTCGTCTAGAACATCAAAAATCCTTCAGGATGCTCCAAAATGACTCATCTATATCTATAATGATAGATCTTGATTAGGAGTATCTTTTTCTAGTACATGTCAAGTATCTATAAGTCTTGATCGATTTTGGGGGTTGGGAAGGATCAGGTGATGGTTTTGGGTGTGATTTGATTTTCGTCTAGAACATCAAAAATCCTTCAGGATGCTCCAAAATGACTCATCTATATCTATAATGATAGATCTTGATTAGGAGTATCTTTTTCTAGTACATGTCAAGTATCTATTTTGAAGTCTTGATCGATTTTGGGGGTTGGGAAGGATCAGGTGATGGTTTTGGGTGTGATTTGATTTTCGTCTAGAACATCAAAAATCCTTCAGGATGCTCCAAAATGACTCATCTATATCTATAATGATAGATCTTGATTAGGAGTATCTTTTTCTAGTACATGTCAAGTATCTATTTTGAAGTCTTGATCGATTTTGGGGGTTGGGAAGGATCAGGTGATGGTTTTGGGTGTGATTTGATTTTCGTCTAGAACATCAAAAATCCTTCAGGATGCTCCAAAATGACTCATCTATATCTATAATGATAGATCTTGATTAGGAGTATCTTTTTCTAGTACATGTCAAGTATCTATTTTGAAGTCTTGATCGATTTTGGGGGTTGGGAAGGATCAGGTGATGGTTTTGGGTGTGATTTGATTTTCGTCTAGAACATCAAAAATCCTTCAGGATGCTCCAAAATGACTCATCTATATCTATAATGATAGATCTTGATTAGGAGTATCTTTTTCTTGTACATGTCAAGTATCTATTTTGAAGTCTTGATCGATTTTGGGGGTTGGGAAGGATCAGGTGATGGTTTTGGGTGTGATTTGATTTTCGTCTAGAACATCAAAAATCCTTCAGGATGCTCCAAAATGACTCATCTATATCTATAATGATAGATCTTGATTAGGAGTATCTTTTTCTAGTACATGTCAAGTATCTATTTTGAAGTCTTGATCGATTTTGGGGGTTGGGAAGGATCAGGTGATGGTTTTGGGTGTGATTTGATTTTCGTCTAGAACATCAAAAATCCTTCAGGATGCTCCAAAATGACTCATCTATATCTATAATGATAGATCTTGATTAGGAGTATCTTTTTCTAGTACATGTCAAGTATCTATTTTGAAGTCTTGATCGATTTTGGGGGTTGGGAAGGATCAGGTGATGGTTTTGGGTGTGATTTGATTTTCGTCTAGAACATCAAAAATCCTTCAGGATGCTCCAAAATGACTCATCTATATCTATAATGATAGATCTTGATTAGGAGTATCTTTTTCTAGTACATGTCAAGTATCTATTTTGAAGTCTTGATCGATTTTGGGGGTTGGGAAGGATCAGGTGATGGTTTTGGGTGTGATTTGATTTTCGTCTAGAACATCAAAAATCCTTCAGGATGCTCCAAAATGACTCATCTATATCTATAATGATAGATCTTGATTAGGAGTATCTTTTTCTAGTACATGTCAAGTATCTATTTTGAAGTCTTGATCGATTTTGGGGGTTGGGAAGGATCAGGTGATGGTTTTGGGTGTGATTTGATTTTTGTCTAGAACATCAAAAATCCTTCAGGATGCTCCAAAATGACTCATCTATATCTATAATGATAGATCTTGATTAGGAGTATCTTTTTCTAGTCCATGTCAAGTATCTATTTTGAAGTCTTGATCGATTTTGGGGGTTGGGAAGGATCAGGTGATGGTTTTGGGTGTGATTTGATTTTCGTCTAGAACATCAAAAATCCTTCAGGATGCTCCAAAATGACTCATCTATATCTTTAGGAGTATCTTTTTCTAGTACATGTCAAGTATCTATTTTGAAGTCTTGATCGATTTTGAGGGTTGGGAAGGATCAGGTGATGGTTTTGGGTGTGATTTGATTTTCGTCTAGAACATCAAAAATCCTTCAGGATGCTCCAAAATGACTCATCTATATCTATAATGATAGATCTTGATTAGGAGTATCTTTTTCTAGTACATGTCAAGTATCTATTTTGAAGTCTTGATCGATTTTGGGGGTTGGGAAGGATCAGGTGATGGTTTTGGGTGTGATTTGATTTTCGTCTAGAACATCAAAAATCCTTCAGGATGCTCCAAAATGACTCATCTATATCTATAATGATAGATCTTGATTAGGAGTATCTTTTTCTAGTACATGTCAAGTATCTATTTTGAAGTCTTGATCGATTTTGGGGGTTGGGAAGGATCAGGTGATGGTTTTGGGTGTGATTTGATTTTCGTCTAGAACATCAAAAATCCTTCAGGATGCTCCAAAATGACTCATCTATATCTATAATGATAGATCTTGATTAGGAGTATCTTTTTCTAGTACATGTCAAGTATCTATTTTGAAGTCTTGATCGATTTTGGGAGTTGGGAAGGATCAGGTGATGGTTTTGGGTGTGATTTGATTTTCGTCTAGAACATCAAAAATCCTTCAGGATGCTCCAAAATGACTCATCTATATCTATAATGATAGATCTTGATTAGGAGTATCTTTTTCTAGTACATGTCAAGTATCTATTTTGAAGTCTTGATCGATTTTGGGGGTTGGGAAGGATCAGGTGATGGTTTTGGGTGTGATTTGATTTTCGTCTAGAACATCAAAAATCCTTCAGGATGCTCCAAAATGACTCATCTATATCTATAATGATAGATCTTGATTAGGAGTATCTTTTTCTAGTACATGTCAAGTATCTATTTTGAAGTCTTGATCGATTTTGGGGGTTGGGAAGGATCAGGTGATGGTTTTGGGTGTGATTTGATTTTCGTCTAGAACATCAAAAATCCTTCAGGATGCTTCAAAATGACTCATCTATATCTATAATGATAGATCTTGATTAGGAGTATCTTTTTCTAGTACATGTCAAGTATCTATTTTGAAGTCTTGATCGATTTTGGGGGTTGGGAAGGATCAGGTGATGGTTTTGGGTGTGATTTGATTTTCGTCTAGAACATCAAAAATCCTTCAGGATGCTCCAAAATGACTCATCTATATCTATAATGATAGATCTTGATTAGGAGTATCTTTTTCTAGTACATGTCAAGTATCTATTTTGAAGTCTTGATCGATTTTGGGGGTTGGGAAGGATCAGGTGATGGTTTTGGGTGTGATTTGATTTTCGTCTAGAACATCAAAAATCCTTCAGGATGCTCCAAAATGACTCATCTATATCTATAATGATAGATCTTGATTAGTACATGATTAGTACATTTCTAGTACATGTCAAGTATCTATTTTGAAGTCTTGATCGATTTTGGGGGTTGGGAAGGATCAGGTGATGGTTTTGGGTGTGATTTGATTTTCGTCTAGAACATCAAAAATCCTTCAGGATGCTCCAAAATGACTCATCTATATCTATAATGATAGATCTTGATTAGGAGTATCTTTTTCTAGTACATGTCAAGTATCTATTTTGAAGTCTTGATCGATTTTGGGGGTTGGGAAGGATCAGGTGATGGTTTTGGGTGTGATTTGATTTTCGTCTAGAACATAAAAAATCCTTCAGGATGCTCCAAAATGACTCATCTATATCTATAATGATAGATCTTGATTAGGAGTATCTTTTTCTAGTACATGTCAAGTATCTATTTTGAAGTCTTGATCGATTTTGGGGGTTGGGAAGGATCAGGTGATGGTTTTGGGTGTGATTTGATTTTTGTCTAGAACATCAAAAATCCTTCAGGATGCTCCAAAATGACTCATCTATATCTATAATGATAGATCTTGATTAGGAGTATCTTTTTCTAGTACATGTCAAGTATCTATTTTGAAGTCTTGATCGATTTTGGGGGTTGGGAAGGATCAGGTGATGGTTTTGGGTGTGATTTGATTTTCGTCTAGAACATCAAAAATCCTTCAGGATGCTCCAAAATGACTCATCTATATCTATAATGATAGATCTTGATTAGGAGTATCTTTTTCTAGTACATGTCAAGTATCTATTTTGAAGTCTTGATCGATTTTGGGGGTTGGGAAGGATCAGGTGATGGTTTTGGGTGTGATTTGATTTTCGTCTAGAACATCAAAAATCCTTCAGGATGCTCCAAAATGACTCATCTATATCTATAATGATAGATCTTGATTAGGAGTATCTTTTTCTTGTACATGTCAAGTATCTATTTTGAAGTCTTGATCGATTTTGGGGGTTGGGAAGGATCAGGTGATGGTTTTGGGTGTGATTTGATTTTCGTCTAGAACATCAAAAATCCTTCAGGATGCTCCAAAATGACTCATCTATATCTATAATGATAGATCTTGATTAGGAGTATCTTTTTCTAGTACATGTCAAGTATCTATTTTGAAGTCTTGATCGATTTTGGGGGTTGGGAAGGATCAGGTGATGGTTTTGGGTGTGATTTGATTTTCGTCTAGAACATCAAAAATCCTTCAGGATGCTCCAAAATGACTCATCTATATCTATAATGATAGATCTTGATTAGGAGTATCTTTTTCTAGTACATGTCAAGTATCTATTTTGAAGTCTTGATCGATTTTGGGGGTTGGGAAGGATCAGGTGATGGTTTTGGGTGTGATTTGATTTTCGTCTAGAACATCAAAAATCCTTCAGGATGCTCCAAAATGACTCCTCTATATCTATAATGATAGATCTTGATTAGGAGTATCTTTTTCTAGTACATGTCAAGTATCTATTTTGAAGTCTTGATCGATTTTGGGGGTTGGGAAGGATCGGGTGATGGTTTTGGGTGTGATTTGATTTTCGTCTAGAACATCAAAAATCCTTCAGGATGCTCCAAAATGACTCATCTATATCTATAATGATAGATCTTGATTAGGAGTATCTTTTTCTAGTACATGTCAAGTATCTATTTTGAAGTCTTGATCGATTTTGGGGGTTGGGAAGGATCAGGTGATGGTTTTGGGTGTGATTTGATTTTCGTCTAGAACATCAAAAATCCTTCAGGATGCTCCAAAATGACTCATCTATATCTATAATGATAGATCTTGATTAGGAGTATCTTTTTCTTGTACATGTCAATTATCTATTTTGAAGTCTTGATCGATTTTGGGGGTTGGGAAGGATCAGGTGATGGTTTTGGGTGTGATTTGATTTTCGTCTAGAACATCAAAAATCCTTCAGGATGCTCCAAAATGACTCATCTATATCTATAATGATAGATCTTGATTAGGAGTATCTTTTTCTAGTACATGTCAAGTATCTATTTTGAAGTCTTGATCGATTTTGGGGGTTGGGAAGGATCAGGTGATGGTTTTGGGTGTGATTTGATTTTCGTCTAGAACATCAAAAATCCTTCAGGATGCTCCAAAATGACTCATCTATATCTATAATGATAGATCTTGATTAGGAGTATCTTTTTCTAGTACATGTCAAGTATCTATTTTGAAGTCTTGATCGATTTTGGGGGTTGGGAAGGATCAGGTGATGGTTTTGGGTGTGATTTGATTTTCGTCTAGAACATCAAAAATCCTTCAGGATGCTCCAAAATGACTCATCTATATCTATAATGATAGGTCTTGATTAGGAGTATCTTTTTCTAGTACATGTCAAGTATCTATTTTGAAGTCTTGATCGATTTTGGGGGTTGGGAAGGATCAGGTGATGGTTTTGGGTGTGATTTGATTTTCGTCTAGAACATCAAAAATCCTTCAGGATGCTCCAAAATGACTCATCTATATCTATAATGATAGATCTTGATTAGGAGTATCTTTTTCTAGTACATGTCAAGTATCTATTTTGAAGTCTTGATCGATTTTGGGGGTTGGGAAGGATCAGGTGATGGTTTTGGGTGTGATTTGATTTTCGTCTAGAACATCAAAAATCCTTCAGGATGCTCCAAAATGACTCATCTATATCTATAATGATAGATCTTGATTAGGAGTATCTTTTTCTAGTACATGTCAAGTATCTATTTTGAAGTCTTGATCGATTTTGGGGGTTGGGAAGGATCAGGTGATGGTTTTGGGTGTGATTTGATTTTCGTCTAGAACATCAAAAATCCTTCAGGATGCTCCAAAATGACTCATCTATATCTATAATGATAGATCTTGATTAGGAGTATCTTTTTCTAGTACATGTCAAGTATCTATTTTGAAGTCTTGATCGATTTTGGGGGTTGGGAAGGATCAGGTGATGGTTTTGGGTGTGATTTGATTTTCGTCTAGAACATCAAAAATCCTTCAGGATGTTCCAAAATGACTCATCTATATCTATAATGATAGATCTTGATTAGGAGTATCTTTTTCTAGTACATGTCAAGTATCTATTTTGAAGTCTTGATCGATTTTGGGGGTTGGGAAGGATCAGGTGATGGTTTTGGGTGTGATTTGATTTTCGTCTAGAACATCAAAAATCCTTCAGGATGCTCCAAAATGACTCATCTATATCTATAATGATAGATCTTGATTAGGAGTATCTTTTTCTAGTACATGTCAAGTATCTATTTTGAAGTCTTGATCGATTTTGGGGGTTGGGAAGGATCAGGTGATGGTTTTGGGTGTGATTTGATTTTCGTCTAGAACATCAAAAATCCTTCAGGATGCTCCAAAATGACTCATCTATATCTATAATGATAGATCTTGATTAGGAGTATCTTTTTCTAGTACATGTCAAGTATCTATTTTGAAGTCTTGATCGATTTTGGGGGTTGGGAAGGATCAGGTGATGGTTTTGGGTGTGATTTGATTTTCGTCTAGAACATCAAAAATCCTTCAGGATGCTCCAAAATGACTCATCTATATCTATAATGATAGATCTTGATTAGGAGTATCTTTTTCTAGTACATGTCAAGTATCTATTTTGAAGTCTTGATCGATTTTGGGGGTTGGGAAGGATCAGGTGATGGTTTTGGGTGTGATTTGATTTTCGTCTAGAACATTAAAAATCCTTCAGGATGCTCCAAAATGACTCATCTATATCTATAATGATAGATCTTGATTAGGAGTATCTTTTTCTAGTACATGTCAAGTATCTATTTTGAAGTCTTGATCGATTTTGGGGGTTGGGAAGGATCAGGTGATGGTTTTGGGTGTGATTTGATTTTCGTCTAGAACATCAAAAATCCTTCAGGATGCTCCAAAATGACTCATCTATATCTATAATGATAGATCTTGATTAGGAGTATCTTTTTCTAGTACATGTCAAGTATCTATTTTGAAGTCTTGATCGATTTTGGGGGTTGGGAAGGATCAGGTGATGGTTTTGGGTGTGATTTGATTTTCGTCTAGAACATCAAAAATCCTTCAGGATGCTCCAAAATGACTCATCTATATCTATAATGATAGATCTTGATTAGGAGTATCTTTTTCTAGTACATGTCAAGTATCTATTTTGAAGTCTTGATCGATTTTGGGGGTTGGGAAGGATCAGGTGATGGTTTTGGGTGTGATTTGATTTTCGTCTAGAACATCAAAAATCCTTCAGGATGCTCCAAAATGACTCATCTATATCTATAATGATAGATCTTGATTAGGAGAATCTTTTTCTAGTACATGTCAAGTATCTATTTTGAAGTCTTGATCGATTTTGGGGGTTGGGAAGGATCAGGTGATGGTTTTGGGTGTGATTTGATTTTCGTCTAGAACATCAAAAATCCTTCAGGATGCTCCAAAATGACTCATCTATATCTATAATGATAGATCTTGATTAGGAGTATCTTTTTTTAGTACATGTCAAGTATCTATTTTGAAGTCTTGATCGATTTTGGGGGTTGGGAAGGATCAGGTGATGGTTTTGGGTGTGATTTGATTTTCGTCTAGAACATCAAAAATCCTTCAGGATGCTCCAAAATGACTCATCTATATCTATAATGATAGATCTTGATTAGGAGTATCTTTTTCTTGTACATGTCAAGTATCTATTTTGAAGTCTTGATCGATTTTGGGGGTTGGGAAGGATCAGGTGATGGTTTTGGGTGTGATTTGATTTTCGTCTAGAACATCAAAAATCCTTCAGGATGCTCCAAAATGACTCATCTATATCTATAATGATAGATCTTGATTAGGAGTATCTTTTTCTAGTACATGTCAAGTATCTATTTTGAAGTCTTGATCGATTTTGGGGGTTGGGAAGGATCAGGTGATGGTTTTGGGTGTGATTTGATTTTCGTCTAGAACATCAAAAATCCTTCAGGATGCTCCAAAATGACTCATCTATATCTATAATGATAGATCTTGATTAGGAGTATCTTTTTCTAGTACATGTCAAGTATCTATTTTGAAGTCTTGATCGATTTTGGGGGTTGGGAAGGATCAGGTGATGGTTTTGGGTGTGATTTGATTTTCGTCTAGAACATCAAAAATCCTTCAGGATGCTCCAAAATGACTCATCTATATCTATAATGATAGATCTTGATTAGGAGTATCTTTTTCTAGTACATGTCAAGTATCTATTTTGAAGTCTTGATCGATTTTGGGGGTTGGGAAGGATCAGGTGATGGTTTTGGGTGTGATTTGATTTTCGTCTAGAACATCAAAAATCCTTCAGGATGCTCCAAAATGACTCATCTATATCTATAATGATAGATCTTGATTAGGAGTATCTTTTTCTAGTACATGTCAAGTATCTATTTTGAAGTCTTGATCGATTTTGGGGGTTGGGAAGGATCAGGTGATGGTTTTGGGTGTGATTTGATTTTCGTCTAGAACATCAAAAATCCTTCAGGATGCTCCAAAATGACTCATCTATATCTATAATGATAAATCTTGATTAGGAGTATCTTTTTCTAGTACATGTCAAGTATCTATTTTGAAGTCTTGATCGATTTTGGGGGTTGGGAAGGATCAGGTGATGGTTTTGGGTGTGATTTGATTTTCGTCTAGAACATCAAAAATCCTTCAGGATGCTCCAAAATGACTCATCTATATCTATAATGATAGATCTTGATTAGGAGTATCTTTTTCTAGTACATGTCAAGTATCTATTTTGAAGTCTTGATCGATTTTGGGGGTTGGGAATGATCAGGTGATGGTTTGAGGTGTGATTTGATTTTCGTCTAGAACATCAAAAATCCTTCAGGATGCTCCAAAATGACTCATCTATATCTATAATGATAGATCTTGATTAGGAGTATCTTTTTCTAGTACATGTCAAGTATCTATTTTGAAGTCTTGATCGATTTTGGGGGTTGGGAAGGATCAGGTGATGGTTTTGGGTGTGATTTGATTTTCGTCTAGAACATCAAAAATCCTTCAGGATGCTCCAAAATGACTCATCTATATCTATAATGATAGATCTTGATTAGGAGTATCTTTTTCTAGTACATGTCAAGTATCTATTTTGAAGTCTTGATCGATTTTGGGGGTTGGGAAGGATCAGGTGATGGTTTTGGGTGTGATTTGATTTTCGTCTAGAACATCAAAAATCCTTTAGGATGCTCCAAAAT
Organism: Eupeodes corollae; assembly: GCF_945859685.1. Taxonomy (NCBI): domain Eukaryota; kingdom Metazoa; phylum Arthropoda; class Insecta; order Diptera; family Syrphidae; genus Eupeodes; species Eupeodes corollae. Next base: position 87,385 of record NW_026605877.1, read on the forward strand.
GACTCATCTATATCTATAATGATAGATCCTGATTAGGAGTATCTTTTTCTAGTACATGTCAAGTATCTATTTTGAAGTCTTGATCGATTTTGGGGGTTGGGAAGGATCAGGTGATGGTTTTGGGTGTGATTTGATTTTCGTCTAGAACATCAAAAATCCTTCAGGATGCTCCAAAATGACTCATCTATATCTATAATGATAGATCTTGATTAGGAGTATCTTTTTCTAGTACATGTCAAGTATCTATTTTGAAGTCTTGATCGATTTTGGGGGTTGCGAAGGATCAGGTGATGGTTTTGGGTGTGATTTGATTTTCGTCTAGAACATCAAAAATCCTTCAGGATGGTCCAAAATGTCTCATATATATCTATAATGATAGATCTTGATTAGGAGTATCTTTTTCTAGTACATGTCAAGTATCTATTTTGAAGTCTTGATCGATTTTGGGGGTTGGGAAGGATCAGGTGATGGTTTTGGGTGTGATTTGATTTTCGTCTAGAACATCAAAAATCCTTCAGCATGCTCCAAAATGACTCATCTATATCTATAATGATAGATCTTGATTAGGAGTATCTTTTTCTAGTACATGTCAAGTATCTATTTTGAAGTCTTGATCGATTTTGGGGGTTGGGAAGGATCAGGTGATGGTTTTGGGTGTGATTTGATTTTCGTCTAGAACATCAAAAATCCTTCAGGATGCTCCAAAATGACTCATCTATATCTATAATGATAGATCTTGATTAGGAGTATCTTTTTCTTTTTCAAGTATCTATTTTGAAGTCTTGATCGATTTTGGGGGTTGGGAAGGATCAGGTGATGGTTTTGGGTGTGATTTGATTTTCGTCTAGAACATCAAAAATCCTTCAGGATGCTCCAAAATGACTCATCTATATCTATAATGATAGATCTTGATTAGGAGTATCTTTTTCTAGTACATGTCAAGTATCTATTTTGAAGTCTTGATCGATTTTGGGGGTTGGGAAGGATCAGGTGATGGTTTTGGGTGTGATTTGATTTTCGTCTAGAACATCAAAAATCCTTCAGGATGCTCCAAAATGACTCATCTATATCTATAATGATAGATCTTGATTAGGAGTATCTTTTTCTAGTACATGTCAAGTATCTATTTTGAAGTCTTGATCGATTTTGGGGGTTGGGAAGGATCAGGTGATGGTTTTGGGTGTGATTTGATTTTCGTCTAGAACATCAAAAATCCTTCAGGATGCTCCAAAATGACTCATCTATATCTATAATGATAGATCTTGATTAGGAGTATCTTTTTCTAGTACATGTCAAGTATCTATTTTGAAGTCTTGATCAATTTTGGGGGTTGGGAAGGATCAGGTGATGGTTTTGGGTGTGATTTGATTTTCGTCTAGAACATCAAAAATCCTTCAGGATGCTCCAAAATGACTCATCTATATCTATAATGATAGATCTTGATTAGGAGTATCTTTTTCTAGTACATGTCAAGTATCTATTTTGAAGTCTTGATCGATTTTGGGGGTTGGGAAGGATCAGGTGATGGTTTTGGGTGTGATTTGATTTTCGTCTAGAACATCAAAAATCCTTCAGGATGCTCCAAAATGACTCATCTATATCTATAATGATAGATCTTGATTAGGAGTATCTTTTTCTAGTACATGTCAAGTATCTATTTTGAAGTCTTGATCGATTTTGGGGGTTGGGAAGGATCAGGTGATGGTTTTGGGTGTGATTTGATTTTCGTCTAGAACATCAAAAATCTTTCAGGATGCTCCAAAATGACTCATTTATATCTATAATGATAGATCTTGATTAGGAGTATCTTTTTCTAGTACATGTCAAGTATCTATTTTGAAGTCTTGATCGATTTTGGGGGTTGGGAAGGATCAGGTGATGGTTTTGGGTGTGATTTGATTTTCGTCTAGAACATCAAAAATCCTTCAGGATGCTCCAAAATGACTCATCTATATCTATAATGATAGATCTTGATTAGGAGTATCTTTTTCTAGTACATGTCAAGTATCTATTTTGAAGTCTTGATCGATTTTGGGGGTTGGGAAGGATCAGGTGATGGTTTTGGGTGTGATTTGATTTTCGTCTAGAACATCAAAAATCCTTCAGGATGCTCCAAAATGACTCATCTATATCTATAATGATAGATCTTGATTAGGAGTATCTTTTTCTAGTACATGTCAAGTATCTATTTTGAAGTCTTGATCGATTTTGGGGGTTGAAAAGGATCAGGTGATGGTTTTGGGTGTGATTTGATTTTCGTCTAGAACATCAAAAATCCTTCAGGATGCTCCAAAATGACTCATCTATATCTATAATGATAGATCTTGATTAGGAGTATCTTTTTCTAGTACATGTTTAGTATCTATTTTGAAGTCTTGATCGATTTTGGGGGTTGGGAAGGATCAGGTGATGGTTTTGGGTGTGATTTGATTTTCGTCTAGAACATCAAAAATCCTTCAGGATGCTCCAAAATGACTCATCTATATCTATAATGATAGATCTTGATTAGGAGTATCTTTTTCTAGTACATGTCAAGTATCTATTTTGAAGTCTTGATCGATTTTGGGGGTTGGGAAGGATCAGGTGATGGTTTTGGGTGTGATTTGATTTTCGTCTAGAACATCAAAAATCCTTCAGGATGCTCCAAAATGACTCATCTATATCTATAATGATAGATCTTGATTAGGAGTATCTTTTTCTAGTACATGTCAAGTATCTATTTTGAAGTCTTGATCGATTTTGGGGGTTGGGAAGGATCAGGTGATGGTTTTGGGTGTGATTTGATTTTCGTCTAGAACATCAAAAATCCTTCAGGATGCTCCAAAATGACTCATCTATATCTATAATGATAGATCTTGATTAGGAGTATCTTTTTCTAGTACATGTCAAGTATCTATTTTGAAGTCTTGATCGATTTTGGGGGTTGGGAAGGATCAGGTGATGGTTTTGGGTGTGATTTGATTTTCGTCTAGAACATCAAAAATCCTTCAGGATGCTCCAAAATGACTCATCTATATCTATAATGATAGATCTTGATTAGGAGTATCTTTTTCTAGTACATGTCAAGTATCTATTTTGAAGTCTTGATCGATTTTGGGGGTTGGGAAGGATCAGGTGATGGTTTTGGGTGTGATTTGATTTTCGTCTAGAACATCAAAAATCCTTCAGGATGCTCCAAAATGACTCATCTATATCTATAATGATAGATCTTGATTAGGAGTATCTTTTTCTAGTACATGTCAAGTATCTATTTTGAAGTCTTGATCGATTTTGGGGGTTGGGAAGGATCAGGTGATGGTTTTGGGTGTGATTTGATTTTCGTCTAGAACATCAAAAATCTTTCAGGATGCTCCAAAATGACTCATCTATATCTATAATGATAGATCTTGATTAGGAGTATCTTTTTCTAGTACATGTCAAGTATCTATTTTGAAGTCTTGATCGATTTTGGGGGTTGGGAAGGATCAGGTGATGGTTTTGGGTGTGATTTGATTTTCGTCTAGAACATCAAAAATCCTTCAGGATGCTCCAAAATGACTCATCTATATCTATAATGATAGATCTTGATTAGGAGTATCTTTTTCTAGTACATGTCAAGTATCTATTTTGAAGTCTTGATCGATTTTGGGGGTTGGGAAGGATCAGGTGATGGTTTTGGGTGTGATTTGATTTTCGTCTAGAACATCAAAAATCCTTCAGGATGCTCCAAAATGACTCATCTATATCTATAATGATAGATCTTGATTAGGAGTATCTTTTTCTAGTACATGTCAAGTATCTATTTTGAAGTCTTGATCGATTTTGGGGGTTGGGAAGGATCAGGTGATGGTTTTGGGTGTGATTTGATTTTCGTCTAGAACATCAAAAATCCTTCAGGATGCTCCAAAATGACTCATCTATATCTATAATGATAGATCTTGATTAGGAGTATCTTTTTCTAGTACATGTCAAGTATCTATTTTGAAGTCTTGATCGATTTTGGGGGTTGGGAAGGATCAGGTGATGGTTTTGGGTGTGATTTGATTTTCGTCTAGAACATCAAAAATCCTTCAGGATGCTCCAAAATGACTCATCTATATCTATAATGATAGATCTTGATTAGGAGTATCTTTTTCTAGTACATGTCAAGTATCTATTTTGAAGTCTTGATCGATTTTGGGGGTTGGGAAGGATCAGGTGATGGTTTTGGGTGTGATTTGATTTTCGTCTAGAACATCAAAAATTCTTCAGGATGCTCCAAAATGACTCATCTATATCTATAATGATAGATCTTGATTAGGAGTATCTTTTTCTAGTACATGTCAAGTATCTATTTTGAAGTCTTGATCGATTTTGGGGGTTGGGAAGGATCAGGTGATGGTTTTGGGTGTGATTTGATTTTCGTCTAGAACATCAAAAATCCTTCAGGATGCTCCAAAATGACTCATCTATATCTATAATGATAGATCTTGATTAGGAGTATCTTTTTCTAGTACATGTCAAGTATCTATTTTGAAGTCTTGATCGATTTTGGGGGTTGGGAAGGATCAGGTGATGGTTTTGGGTGTGATTTGATTTTTGTCTATAACATCAAAAATCCTTCAGGATGCTCCAAAATGACTCATCTATATCTATAATGATAGATCTTGATTAGGAGTATCTTTTTCTAGTACATGTCAAGTATCTATTTTGAAGTCTTGATCGATTTTGGGGGTTGGGAAGGATCAGGTGATGGTTTTGGGTGTGATTTGATTTTCGTCTAGAACATCAAAAATCCTTCAGGATGCTCCAAAATAACTCATCTTTATCTATAATGATAGATCTTGATTAGGAGTATCTTTTTCTAGTACATGTCAAGTATCTATTTTGAAGTCTTGATCGATTTTGGGGGTTGGGAAGGATCAGGTGATGGTTTTGGGTGTGATTTGATTTTCGTCTAGAACATCAAAAATCCTTCAGGATGCTCCAAAATGACTCATCTATATCTATAATGATAGATCTTGATTAGGAGTATCTTTTTCTAGTACATGTCAAGTATCTATTTTGAAGTCTTGATAGATTTTGGGGGTTGGGAAGGATCAGGTGATGGTTTTGGGTGTGATTTGATTTTCGTCTAGAACATCAAAAATCCTTCAGGATGCTCCAAAATGACTCATCTATATCTATAATGATAGATCTTGATTAGGAGTATCTTTTTCTAGTACATGTCAAGTATCTATTTTGAAGTCTTGATCGATTTTGGGGGTTGGGAAGGATCAGGTGATGGTTTTGGGTGTGATTTGATTTTCGTCTAGAACATCAAAAATCCTTCAGGATGCTCCAAAATGACTCATCTATATCTATAATGATAGATCTTGATTAGGAGTATCTTTTTCTAGTACATGTCAAGTATCTATTTTGAAGTCTTGATCGATTTTGGGGGTTGGGAAGGATCAGGTGATGGTTTTGGGTGTGATTTGATTTTCGTCTAGAACATCAAAAATCCTTCAGGATGCTCCAAAATGACTCATCTATATCTATAATGATAGATCTTGATTAGGAGTATCTTTTTCTAGTACATGTCAAGTATCTTTTTTGAAGTCTTGATCGATTTTGGGGGTTGGGAAGGATCAGGTTATGGTTTTGGGTGTGATTTGATTTTCGTCTAGAACATCAAAAATCCTTCAGGATGCTAGAAAATGACTCATCTATATCTATAATGATAGATCTTGATTAGGAGTATCTTTTTCTAGTACATGTCAAGTATCTATTTTGAAGTCTTGATCGATTTTGGGGGTTGGGAAGGATCAGGTGATGGTTTTGGGTGTGATTTGATTTTCGTCTAGAACATCAAAAATCCTTCAGGATGCTCCAAAATGACTCATCTATATCTATAATGATAGATCTTGATTAGGAGTATCTTTTTCTAGTACATGTCAAGTATCTATTTTGAAGTCTTGATCGATTTTGGGGGTTGGGAAGGATCAGGTGATGGTTTTGGGTGTGATTTGATTTTCGTCTAGAACATCAAAAATCCTTCAGGATGCTCCAAAATGACTCATCTATATCTATAATGATAGATCTTGATTAGGAGTATCTTTTTCTAGTACATGTCAAGTATCTATTTTGAAGTCTTGATCGATTTTGGGGGTTGGGAAGGATCAGGTGATGGTTTTGGGTGTGGTTTGATTTTCGTCTAGAACATCAAAAATCCTTCAGGATGCTCCAAAATGACTCATCTATATCTATAATGATAGATCTTGATTAGGAGTATCTTTTTCTAGTACATGTCAAGTATCTTTTTTGAAGTCTTGATCGATTTTGGGGGTTGCGAAGGATCAGGTGATGGTTTTGGGTGTGATTTGATTTTCGTCTAGAACATCAAAAATCCTTCAGGATGCTCCAAAATGACTCATCTATATCTATAATGATAGATCTTGATTAGGAGTATCTTTTTCTAGTACATGTCAAGTATCTATTTTGAAGTCTTGATCGATTTTGGGGGTTGGGAAGGATCAGGTGATGGTTTTGGGTGTGATTTGATTTTCGTCTAGAACATCAAAAATCCTTCAGGATGCTCCAAAATGACTCATCTATATCTATAATGATAGATCTTGATTAGGAGTATCTTTTTCTAGTACATGTCAAGTATCTTTTTTGAAGTCTTGATCGATTTTGGGGGTTGCGAAGGATCAGGTGATGGTTTTGGGTGTGATTTGATTTTCGTCTAGAACATCAAAAATCCTTCAGGATGCTCCAAAATGACTCATCTATATCTATAATGATAGATCTTGATTAGGAGTATCTTTTTCTAGTACATGTCAAGTATCTATTTTGAAGTCTTGATCGATTTTGGGGGTTGGGAAAGATCAGGTGATGGTTTTGGGTGTGATTTGATTTTCGTCTAGAACATCAAAAATCCTTCAGGATGCTCCAAAATGACTCATCTATATCTATAATGATAGATCTTGATTAGGAGTATCTTTTTCTAGTACATGTCAAGTATCTATTTTGAAGTCTTGATCGATTTTGGGGGTTGGGAAGGATCAGGTGATGGTTTTGGGTGTGATTTTATTTTCGTCTAGAACATCAAAAATCCTTCAGGATGCTCCAAAATGACTCATCTATATCTATAATGATAGATCTTGATTAGGAGTATCTTTTTCTAGTACATGTCAAGTATCTATTTTGAAGTCTTGATCGATTTTGGGGGTTGGGAAGGATCAGGTGATGGTTTTGGGTGTGATTTGATTTTCGTCTAGAACATCAAAAATCCTTCAGGATGCTCCAAAATGACTCATCTATATCTATAATGATAGATCTTGAATAGGAGTATCTTTTTCTAGTACATGTCAAGTATCTATTTTGAAGTCTTGATCGATTTTGGGGGTTGGGAAGGATCAGGTGATGGTTTTGGGTGTGATTTGATTTTCGTCTAGAACATCAAAAATCCTTCAGGATGCTCCAAAATGACTCATCTATATCTATAATGATAGATCTTGATTAGGAGTATCTTTTTCTAGTACATGTCAAGTATCTATTTTGAAGTCTTGATCGATTTTGGGGGTTGGGAAGGATCAGGTGATGGTTTTGGGTGTGATTTGATTTTCGTCTAGAACATCAAAAATCCTTCAGGATGCTCCAAAATGACTCATCTATATCTATAATGATAGATCTTGATTAGGAGTATCTTTTTCTAGTACATGTCAAGTATCTATTTTGAAGTCTTGATCGATTTTGGGGGTTGGGAAGGATCAGGTGATGGTTTTGGGTGTGATTTGATTTTCGTCTAGAACATCAAAAATCCTTCAGGATGCTCCAAAATGACTCATCTATATCTATAATGATAGATCATGATTAGGAGTATCTTTTTGTAGTACATGTCAAGTATCTATTTTGAAGTCTTGATCGATTTTGGGGGTTGGGAAGGATCAGGTGATGGTTTTGGGTGTGATTTGATTTTCGTCTAGAACATCAAAAATCCTTCAGGATGCTCCAAAATGACTCATCTATATCTATAATGATAGATCTTGATTAGGAGTATCTTTTTCTAGTACATGTCAAGTATCTATTTTGAAGTCTTGATCGATTTTGGGGGTTGGGAAGGATCAGGTGATGGTTTTGGGTGTGATTTGATTTTCGTCTAGAACATCAAAAATCCTTCAGGATGCTCCAAAATGACTCATCTATATCTATAATGATAGATCTTGATTAGGAGTATCTTTTTCTAGTACATGTCAAGTATCTATTTTGAAGTCTTGATCGATTTTGGGGGTTGGGAAGGATCAGGTGATGGTTTTGGGTGTGATTTGATTTTCGTCTAGAACATCAAAAATCCTTCAGGATGCTCCAAAATGACTCATCTATATCTATAATGATAGATCTTGAATAGGAGTATCTTTTTCTAGTACATGTCAAGTATCTATTTTGAAGTCTTGATCGATTTTGGGGGTTGGGAAGGATCAGGTGATGGTTTTGGGTGTGATTTGATTTTCGTCTAGAACATCAAAAATCCTTCAGGATGTTCCAAAATGACTCATCTATATCTATAATGATAGATCTTGATTAGGAGTATCTTTTTCTAGTACATGTCAAGTATCTATTTTGAAGTATTGATCGATTTTGGGGGTTGGGAAGGATCAGGTGATGGTTTTGGGTGTGATTTGATTTTCGTCTAGAACATCAAAAATCCTTCAGGATGCTCCAAAATGACTCATCTATATCTATAATGATAGATCTTGATTAGGAGTATCTTTTTCTAGTACATGTCAAGTATCTATTTTGAAGTCTTGATCGATTTTGGGGGTTGGGAAGGATCAGGTGATGGTTTTGGGTGTGATTTGATTTTCGTCTAGAACATCAAAAATCCTTCAGGATGCTCCAAAATGACTCATCTATATCTATAATGATAGATCATGATTAGGAGTATCTTTTTGTAGTACATGTCAAGTATCTATTTTGAAGTCTTGATCGATTTTGGGGGTTGGGAAGGATCAGGTGATGGTTTTGGGTGTGATTTGATTTTCGTCTAGAACATCAAAAATCCTTCAGGATGCTCCAAAATGACTCATCTATATCTATAATGATAGATCTTGATTAGGAGTATCTTTTTCTAGTACATGTCAAGTATCTATTTTGAAGTCTTGATCGATTTTGGGGGTTGGGAAGGATCAGGTGATGGTTTTGGGTGTGATTTGATTTTCGTCTAGAACATCAAAAATCCTTCAGGATGCTCCAAAATGACTCATCTATATCCATAATGATAGATCTGGATTAGGAGTATCTTTTTCTAGTACATGTCAAGTATCTATTTTGAAGTCTTGATCGATTTTGGGGGTTGGGAAGGATCAGGTGATGGTTTTGGGTGTGATTTGATTATCGTCTAGAACATCAAAAATCCTTCAGGATGCTCCAAAATGACTCATCTATATCTATAATGATAGATCTTGATTAGGAGTATCTTTTTCTAGTACATGTCAAGTATCTATTTTGAAGTCTTGATCGATTTATGGGGTTGGGAAGGATCAGGTGATGGTTTTGGGTGTGATTTGATTTTCGTCTAGAACATCAAAAATCCTTCAGGATGCTCCAAAATGACTCATCTATATCTATAATGATAGATCTTGATTAGGAGTATCTTGTTCTAGTACATGTCAAGTATCTATTTTGAAGTCTTGATCGATTTTGGGGGTTGGGGAGGATCAGATGATGGTTTTGGGTGTGATTTGATTTTCGTCTAGAACATCAAAAATCCTTCAGGATGCTCCAAAATGACTCATCTATATCTATAATGATAGATCTTGATTAGGAGTATCTTTTTCTAGTACATGTCAAGTATCTATTTTGAAGTCTTGATCGATTTTGGGGGTTGGGAAGGATCAGGTGATGGTTTTGGGTGTGATTTGATTTTCGTCTAGAACATCCTATAATGATAGATCTTGATTAGGAGTATCTTTTTCTAGTACATGTCAAGTATCTATTTTGAAGTCTTGATCGATTTTGGGGGTTGGGAAGGATCAGGTGATGGTTTTGGGTGTGATTTGATTTTCGTCTAGAACATCAAAAATCCTTCAGGATGCTCCAAAATGACTCATCTATATCTATAATGATAGATCTTGATTAGTATCTATTTTGAAGTCTTGATCGATTTTGGGGGTTGGGAAGGATCAGGTGATGGTTTTGGGTGTGATTTGATTTTCGTCTAGAACATCAAAAATCCTTCAGGATGCTCCAAAATGACTCATCTATATCTATAATGATAGATCTTGATTAGGAGTATCTTTTTCTAGTACATGTCAAGTATCTATTTTGAAGTCTTGATCGATTTTGGGGGTTGGGAAGGATCAGGTGATGGTTTTGGGTGTGATTTGATTTTCGTCTAGAACATCAAAAATCCTTCAGGATGCTCCAAAATGACTCATCTATATCTATCATGATAGATCTTGATTAGGAGTATCTTTTTCTAGTACATGTCAAGTATCTATTTTGAAGTCTTGATCGATTTTGGGGGTTGGGAAGGATCAGGTGATGGTTTTGGGTGTGATTTGATTTTCGTCTAGAACATCAAAAACCCTTCAGGATGCTCCAAAATGACTCATCTATATCTATAATGATAGATCTTGATTAGGAGTATCTTTTTCTAGTACATGTCAAGTATCTATTTTGAAGTCTTGATCGATTTTGGGGGTTGGGAAGGATCAGGTGATGGTTTTGGGTGTGATTTGATTTTCGTCTAGAACATCAAAAATCCTTCAGGATGCTCCAAAATGACTCATCTATATCTATAATGATAGATCTTGATTAGGAGTATCTTTTTTTAGTACATGTCAAGTATCTATTTTGAAGTCTTGATCGATTTTGGGGATTGGGAAGGATCAGGTGATGGTTTTGGGTGTGATTTGATTTTCGTCTAGAACATCAAAAATCCTTCAGGATGCTCCAAAATGACTCATCTATATCTATAATGATAGATCTTGATTAGGAGTATCTTTTTCTAGTACATGTCAAGTATCTATTTTGAAGTCTTGATCGATTTTGGGGTTTGGGAAGGATCAGGTGATGGTTTTGGGTGTGATTTGATTTTCGTCTAGAACATCAAAAATCCTTCAGGATGCTCCAAAATGACTCATCTATATCTATAATGATAGATCTTGATTAGGAGTATCTTTTTCTAGTACATGTCAAGTATCTTTTTTGAAGTCTTGATCGATTTTGGGGGTTGGGAAGGATCAGGTGATGGTTTTGGGTGTGATTTGATTTTCGTCTAGAACATCAAAAATCCTTCAGGATGCTCCAAAATGACTCATCTATATCTATAATGATAGATCTTGATTAGGAGTATCTTTTTCTAGTACATGTCAAGTATCTATTTTGAAGTCTTGATCGATTTTGGGGGTTGGGAAGGATCAGGTGATGGTTTTGGGTGTGATTTGATTTTCGTCTAGAACATCAAAAATCCTTCAGGATGCTCCAAAATGACTCATCTATATCTATAATGATAGATCTTGATTAGGAGTATCTTTTTATAGTACATGTCAAGTATTTTTTTTGAAGTCTTGATCGATTTTGGGGGTTGGGAAGGATCAGGTGATGGTTTTGGGTGTGATTTGATTTTCGTCTAGAACATCAAAAATCCTTCAGGATGCTCCAAAATGACTCATCTATATCTATAATGATAGATCTTGATTAGGAGTATCTTTTTCTAGTACATGTCAAGTATCTATTTTGAAGTCTTGATCGATTTTGGGGGTTGGGAAGGATCAGGTGATGGTTTTGGGTGTGATTTGATTTTCGTCTAGAACATCAAAAATCCTTCAGGATGCTCCAAAATGACTCATCTATATCTATAATGATAGATCTTGATTAGGAGTATCTTTTTCTAGTACATGTCAAGTATCTATTTTGAAGTCTTGATCGATTTTGGGGGTTGGGAAGGATCAGGTGATGGTTTTGGGTGTGATTTGATTTTCGTCTAGAACATCAAAAATCCTTCAGGATGCTCCAAAATGACTCATCTATATCTATAATGATAGATCTTGATTAGGAGTATCTTTTTCTAGTACATGTCAAGTATCTATTTTGAAGTCTTGATCGATTTTGGGGGTTGGGAAGGATCAGGTGATGGTTTTGGGTGTGATTTGATTTTCGTCTAGAACATCAAAAATCCTTCAGGATGCTCCAAAATGACTCATCTATATCTATAATGATAGATCTTGATTAGGAGTATCTTTTTCTAGTACATGTCAAGTATCTATTTTGAAGTCTTGATCGATTTTGGGGGTTGGGAAGGATCAGGTGATGGTTTTGGGTGTGATTTGATTTTCGTCTAGAACATCAAAAATCCTTCAGGATGCTCCAAAATGACTCATCTATATCTATAATGATAGATCTTGATTAGGAGTATCTTTTTCTAGTACATGTCAAGTATCTATTTTGAAGTCTTGATCGATTTTGGGGGTTGGGAAGGATCAGGTGATGGTTTTGGGTGTGATTTGATTTTCGTCTAGAACATCAAAAATCCTTCAGGATGCTCCAAAATGACTCATCTATATCTATAATGATAGATCTTGATTAGGAGTATCTTTTTGTAGTACATGTCAAGTATCTATTTTGAAGTCTTGATCGATTTTGGGGGTTGGGAAGGATCAGGTGATGGTTTTGGGTGTGATTTGATTTTCGTCTAGAACATCAAAAATCCTTCAGGATGCTCCAAAATGACTCATCTATATCTATAATGATAGATCTTGATTAGGAGTATCTTTTTCTAGTACATGTCAAGTATCTATTTTGAAGTCTTGATCGATTTTGGGGATTGGGAAGGATCAGGTGATGGTTTTGGGTGTGATTTGATTTTCGTCTAGAACATCAAAAATCCTTCAGGATGCTCCAAAATGACTCATCTATATCTATAATGATAGATCTTGATTAGGAGTATCTTTTTCTCGTACATGTCAAGTATCTATTTTGAAGTCTTGATCGATTTTGGGGGTTGGGAAGGATCAGGTGATGGTTTTGGGTGTGATTTGATTTTCGTCTAGAACATCAAAAATCCTTCAGGATGCTCCAAAATGACTCATCTATATCTATAATGATAGATCTTGATTAGGAGTATCTTTTTCTAGTACATGTCAAGTATCTATTTTGAAGTCTTGATCGATTTTGGGGGTTGGGAAGGATCAGGTGATGGTTTTGGGTGTGATTTGATTTTCGTCTAGAACATCAAAAATCCTTCAGGATGCTCCAAAATGACTCATCTATATCTATAATGATAGATCTTGATTAGGAGTATCTTTTTCTAGTACATGTCAAGTATCTATTTTGAAGTCTTGATCGATTTTGGGGGTTGGGAAGGATCAGGTGATGGTTTTGGGTGTGATTTGATTTTCGTCTAGAACATCAAAAATCCTTCAGGATGCTCCAAAATGACTCATCTATATCTATAATGATAGATCTTGATTAGGAGTATCTTTTTCTAGTACATGTCAAGTATCTATTTTGAAGTCTTGATCGATTTTGGGGGTTGGGAAGGATCAGGTGATGGTTTTGGGTGTGATTTGATTTTCGTCTAGAACATCAAAAATCCTTCAGGATGCTCCAAAATGACTCATCTATATCTATAATGATAGATCTTGATTAGGAGTATCTTTTTCTAGTACATGTCAAGTATCTATTTTGAAGTCTTGATCGATTTTGGGGGTTGGGAAGGATCAGGTGATGGTTTTGGGTGTGATTTGATTTTCGTCTAGAACATCAAAAATCCTTCAGGATGCTCCAAAATGACTCATCTATATCTATAATGATAGATCTTGATTAGGAGTATCTTTTACTAGTACATGTCAAGTATCTATTTTGAAGTCTTGATCGATTTTGGGGGTTGGGAAGGATCAGGTGATGGTTTTGGGTGTGATTTGATTTTCGTCTAGAACATCAAAAATCCTTCAGGATGCTCCAAAATGACTCATCTATATCTATAATGATAGATCTTGATTAGGAGTATCTTTTTCTAGTACATGTCAAGTATCTATTTTGAAGTCTTGATCGATTTTGGGGGTTGGGAAGGATCAGGTGATGGTTTTGGGTGTGATTTGATTTTCGTCTAGAACATCAAAAATCCTTCAGGATGCTCCAAAATGACTCATCTATATCTATAATGATAGATCTTGATTAGGAGTATCTTTTTCTAGTACATGTCAAGTATCTATTTTGAAGTCTTGATCGATTTTGGGGGTTGGGAAGGATCAGGTGATGGTTTTGGGTGTGATTTGATTTTCGTCTAGAACATCAAAAATCCTTCAGGATGCTCCAAAATGACTCATCTATATCTATAATGATAGATCTTGATTAGGAGTATCTTTTTCTAGTACAAGTCAAGTATCTATTTTGAAGTCTTGATCGATTTTGGGGGTTGGGAAGGATCAGGTGATGGTTTTGGGTGTGATTTGATTTTCGTCTAGAACATCAAAAATCCTTCAGGATGCTCCAAAATGACTCATCTATATCTATAATGATAGATCTTGATTAGGAGTATCTTTTTCTAGTACATGTCAAGTATCTATTTTGAAGTCTTGATCGATTTTGGGGGTTGGGAAGGATCAGGTGATGGTTTTGGGTGTGATTTGATTTTCGTCTAGAACATCAAAAATCCTTCAGGATGCTCCAAAATGACTCATCTATATCTATAATGATAGATCTTGATTAGGAGTATCTTTTTCTAGTACATGTCAAGTATCTATTTTGAAGTCTTGATCGATTTTGGGGATTGGGAAGGATCAGGTGATGGTTTTGGGTGTGATTTGATTTTCGTCTAGAACATCAAAAATCCTTCAGGATGCTCCAAAATGACTCATCTATATCTATAATGATAGATCTTGATTAGGAGTATCTTTTTCTAGTACATGTCAAGTATCTATTTTGAAGTCTTGATCGATTTTGGGGGTTGGGAAGGATCAGGTGATGGTTTTGGGTGTGATTTGATTTTCGTCTAGAACATCAAAAATCCTTCAGGATGCTCCAAAATGACTCATCTATATTTATAATGATAGATCTTGATTAGGAGTATCTTTTTCTAGTACATGTCAAGTATCTATTTTGAAGTCTTGATCGATTTTGGGGGTTGGGAAGGATCAGGTGATGGTTTTGGGTGTGATTTGATTTTCGTCTAGAACATCAAAAATCCTTCAGGATGCTCCAAAATGACTCATCTATATCTATAATGATAGATCTTGATTAGGAGTATCTTTTTCTAGTACATGTCAAGTATCTATTTTGAAGTCTTGATCGATTTTGGGGGTTGGGAAGGATCAGGTGATGGTTTTGGGTGTGATTTGATTTTCGTCTAGAACATCAAAAATCCTTCAGGATGCTCCAAAATGACTCATCTATATCTATAATGATAGATCTTGATTAGGAGTATCTTTTTCTAGTACATGTCAAGTATCTATTTTGAAGTCTTGATCGATTTTGGGGGTTGGGAAGGATCAGGTGATGGTTTTGGGTGTGATTTGATTTTCGTCTAGAACATCAAAAATCCTTCAGGATGCTCCAAAATGACTCATCTATATCTATCATGATAGATCTTGATTAGGAGTATCTTTTTCTAGTACATGTCAAGTATCTATTTTGAAGTCTTGATCGATTTTGGGGGTTGGGAAGGATCAGGTCATGGTTTTGGGTGTGATTTGATTTTCGTCTAGAACATCAAAAATCCTTCAGGATGCTCCAAAATGACTCATCTATATCTATAATGATAGATCTTGATTAGGAGTATCTTTTTCTAGTACATGTCAAGTATCTATTTTGAAGTCTTGATCGATTTTGGGGATTGGGAAGGATCAGGTGATGGTTTTGGGTGTGATTTGATTTTCGTCTAGAACATCAAAAATCCTTCAGGATGCTCCAAAATGACTCATCTATATCTATAATGATAGATCTTGATTAGGAGTATCTTTTTCTAGTACATGTCAAGTATCTATTTTGAAGTCTTGATCGATTTTGGGGGTTGGGAAGGATCAGGTGATGGTTTTGGGTGTGATTTGATTTTCGTCTAGAACATCAAAAATCCTTCAGGATGCTCCAAAATGACTCATCTATATTTATAATGATAGATCTTGATTAGGAGTATCTTTTTCTAGTACATGTCAAGTATCTATTTTGAAGTCTTGATCGATTTTGGGGGTTGGGAAGGATCAGGTGATGGTTTTGGGTGTGATTTGATTTTCGTCTAGAACATCAAAAATCCTTCAGGATGCTCCAAAATGACTCATCTATATCTATAATGATAGATCTTGATTAGGAGTATCTTTTTCTAGTACATGTCAAGTATCTATTTTGAAGTCTTGATCGATTTTGGGGGTTGGGAAGGATCAGGTGATGGTTTTGGGTGTGATTTGATTTTCGTCTAGAACATCAAAAATCCTTCAGGATGCTCCAAAATGACTCATCTATATCTATAATGATAGATCTTGATTAGGAGTATCTTTTTCTAGTACATGTCAAGTATCTATTTTGAAGTCTTGATCGATTTTGGGGGTTGGGAAGGATCAGGTGATGGTTTTGGGTGTGATTTGATTTTCGTCTAGAACATCAAAAATCCTTCAGGATGCTCCAAAATGACTCATCTATATCTATCATGATAGATCTTGATTAGGAGTATCTTTTTCTAGTACATGTCAAGTATCTATTTTGAAGTCTTGATCGATTTTGGGGGTTGGGAAGGATCAGGTGATGGTTTTGGGTGTGATTTGATTTTCGTCTAGAACATCAAAAATCCTTCAGGATGCTCCAAAATGACTCATCTATATCTATAATGATAGATCTTGATTAGGAGTATCTTTTTCTAGTACATGTCAAGTATCTATTTTGAAGTCTTGATCGATTTTGGGGGTTGGGAAGGATCAGGTGATGGTTTTGGGTGTGATTTGATTTTCGTCTAGAACATCAAAAATCCTTCAGGATGCTCCAAAATGACTCATCTATATCTATAATGATAGATCTTGATTAGGAGTATCTTTTTCTAGTACATGTCAAGTATCTATTTTGAAGTCTTGATCGATTTTGGGGGTTGGGAAGGATCAGGTGATGGTTTTGGGTGTGATTTGATTTTCGTCTAGAACATCAAAAATCCTTCAGGATGCTCCAAAATGACTCATCTATATCTATAATGATAGATCTTGATTAGGAGTATCTTTTTCTAGTACATGTCAAGTATCTATTTTGAAGTCTTGATCGATTTTGGGGGTTGGGAAGGATCAGGTGATGGTTTTGGGTGTGATTTGATTTTCGTCTAGAACATCAAAAATCCTTCAGGATGCTCCAAAATGACTCATCTATATCTATAATGATAGATCTTGATTAGGAGTATCTTTTTCTAGTACATGTCAAGTATCTATTTTGAAGTCTTGATCGATTTTGGGGGTTGGGAAGGATCAGGTGATGGTTTTGGGTGTGATTTGATTTTCGTCTAGAACATCAAAAATCCTTCAGGATGCTCCAAAATGACTCATCTATATCTATAATGATAGATCTTGATTAGGAGTATCTTTTTCTAGTACATGTCAAGTATCTATTTTGAAGTCTTGATCGATTTTGGGGGTTGGGAAGGATCAGGTGATGGTTTTGGGTGTGATTTGATTTTCGTCTAGAACATCAAAAATCCTTCAGGATGCTCCAAAATGACTCATCTATATCTATAATGATAGATCTTGATTAGGAGTATCTTTTTCTAGTACATGTCAAGTATCTATTTTGAAGTCTTGATCGATTTTGGGGTTGGGAAGGATCAGGTGATGGTTTTGGGTGTGATTTGATTTTCGTCTAGAACATCAAAAATCCTTCAGGATGCTCCAAAATGACTCATCTATATCTATAATGATAGATCTTGATTAGGAGTATCTTTTTCTAGTACATGTCAAGTATCTATTTTGAAGTCTTGATCGATTTTGGGGGTTGGGAAGGATCAGGTGATGGTTTTGGGTGTGATTTGATTTTCGTCTAGAACATCAAAAATCCTTCAGGATGCTCCAAAATGACTCATCTATATCTATAATGATAGATCTTGATTAGGAGTATCTTTTTCTAGTACATGTCAAGTATCTATTTTGAAGTCTTGATCGATTTTGGGGGTTGGGAAGGATCAGGTGATGGTTTTGGGTGTGATTTGATTTTCGTCTAGAACATCAAAAATCCTTCAGGATGCTCCAAAATGACTCATCTATATCTATAATGATAGATCTTGATTAGGAGTATCTTTTTCTAGTACATGTCAAGTATCTATTTTGAAGTCTTGATCGATTTTGGGGGTTGGAAAGGATCAGGTGATGGTTTTGGGTGTGATTTGATTTTCGTCTAGAACATCAAAAATCCTTCAGGATGCTCCAAAATGACTCATCTATATCTATAATGATAGATCTTGATTAGGAGTATCTTTTTCTAGTACATGTCAAGTATCTATTTTGAAGTCTTGATCGATTTTGGGGGTTGGGAAGGATCAGGTGATGGTTTTGGGTGTGATTTGATTTTCGTCTAGAACATCAAAAATCCTTCAGGATGCTCCAAAATGACTCATCTATATCTATAATGATAGATCTTGATTAGGAGTATCTTTTTCTAGTACATGTCAAGTATCTATTTTGAAGTCTTGATCGATTTTGGGGGTTGGGAAGGATCAGGTGATGGTTTTGGGTGTGATTTGATTTTCGTCTAGAACATCAAAAATCCTTCAGGATGCTCCAAAATGACTCATCTATATCTATAATGATAGATCTTGATTAGGAGTATCTTTTTCTAGTACATGTCAAGTATCTATTTTGAAGTCTTGATCGATTTTGGGGGTTGGGAAGGATCAGGTGATGGTTTTGGGTGTGATTTGATTTTCGTCTAGAACATCAAAAATCCTTCAGGATGCTCCAAAATGACTCATCTATATCTATAATGATAGATCTTGATTAGGAGTATCTTTTTCTAGTACATGTCAAGTATCTATTTTGAAGTCTTGATCGATTTTGGGGGTTGGGAAGGATCAGGTGATGGTTTTGGGTGTGATTTGATTTTCGTCTAGAACATCAAAAATCCTTCAGGATGCTCCAAAATGACTCATCTATATCTATAATGATAGATCTTGATTAGGAGTATCTTTTTCTAGTACATGTCAAGTATCTATTTTGAAGTCTTGATCGATTTTGGGGGTTGGGAAGGATCAGGTGATGGTTTTGGGTGTGATTTGATTTTCGTCTAGAACATCAAAAATCCTTCAGGATGCTCCAAAATGACTCATCTATATCTATAATGATAGATCTTGATTAGGAGTATCTTTTTCTAGTATATGTCAAGTATCTATTTTGAAGTCTTGATCGATTTTTTGGGGGTTGGGAAGGATCAGGTGATGGTTTTGGGTGTGATTTGATTTTCGTCTAGAACATCAAAAATCCTTCAGGATGCTCCAAAATGACTCATCTATATCTATAATGATAGATCTTGATTAGGAGTATCTTTTTCTAGTACATGTCAAGTATCTATTTTGAAGTCTTGATCGATTTTGGGGGTTGGGAAGGATCAGGTGATGGTTTTGGGTGTGATTTGATTTTCGTCTAGAACATCAAAAATCCTTCAGGATGCTCCAAAATGACTCATCTATATCTATAATCGATAGATCTTGATTAGGAGTATCTTTTTCTAGTACATGTCAAGTATCTTATTTGAAGTCTTGATCGATTTTGGGGGTTGGGAAGGATCAGGTGATGGTTTTGGGTGTGATTTGATTTTCGTCTAGAACATCAAAAATCCTTCAGGATGCTCCAAAATGACTCATCTATATCTATAATGATAGATCTTGATTAGGAGTATCTTTTTCTAGTACATGTCAAGTATCTATTTTGAAGTCTTGATCGATTTTGGGGGTTGGGAAGGATCAGGTGATGGTTTTGGGTGTGATTTGATTTTCGTCTAGAACATCAAAAAATCCTTCAGGATGCTCCAAAATGACTCATCTATATCTATAATGATAGATCTTGACTAGGAGTATCTTTTTTCTAGTACATGTCAAGTATCTATTTTGAAGTCTTGATCGATTTTGGGGGTTGGGAAGGATCAGGTGATGGTTTTGGGTGTGATTTGATTTTCGTCTAGAACATCAAAAATCCTTCAGGGATGCTCCAAAATGACTCATCTATATCTATAATGATAGATCTTGATTAGGAGTATCTTTTTCTAGTACATGTCAAGTATCTATTTTGAAGTCTTGATCGATTTTGGGGGTTGGGAAGGATCAGGTGATGGTTTTGGGTGTGATTTGATTTTCGTCTAGAACATCAAAAATCCTTCAGGATGCTCCAAAATGACTCATCTATATCTATAATGATAGATCTTGATTAGGAGTATCTTTTTCTAGTACATGTCAAGTATCTATTTTGAAGTCTTGATCGATTTTGGGGGTTGGGAAGGATCAGGTGATGGTTTTGGGTGTGATTTGATTTTCGTCTAGAACATCAAAAAATCCTTCAGGATGCTCCAAAATGACTCATCTATATCTATAATGATAGATCTTGATTAGGAGTATCTTTTTCTAGTACATGTCAAGTATCTATTTTGAAGTCTTGATCGATTTTGGGGGTTGGGAAGGATCAGGTGATGGTTTTGGGTGTGATTTGATTTTCGTCTAGAACATCAAAAATCCTTCAGGATGCTCCAAAATGACTCATCTATATCTATAATGATAGATCTTGATTAGGAGTATCTTTTTCTAGTACATGTCAAGTATCTATTTTGAAGTCTTGATCGATTTTGGGGGTTGGGAAGGATCAGGTGATGGTTTTGGGTGTGATTTGATTTTCGTCTAGAACATCAAAAATCCTTCAGGATGCTCCAAAATGACTCATCTATATCTATAATGATAGATCTTGATTAGGAGTATCTTTTTCTAGTACATGTCAAGTATCTATTTTGAAGTCTTGATCGATTTTGGGGGTTGGGAAGGATCAGGTGATGGTTTTGGGTGTGATTTGATTTTCGTCTAGAACATCAAAAAATCCTTCAGGATGCTCCAAAATGACTCATCTATATCTATAATGATAGATCTTGATTAGGAGTATCTTTTTCTAGTACATGTCAAGTATCTATTTTGAAGTCTTGATCGATTTTGGGGGTTGGGAAGGATCAGGTGATGGTTTTTGGGTGTGATTTGATTTTCGTCTAGAACATCAAAAAATCCTTCAGGATGCTCCCAAAATGACTCATCTATATCTATAATGATAGATCTTGATGAGGAGTATCTTTTTCTAGTACATGTCAAGTATCTATTTTGAAGTCTTGATCGATTTTGGGGGGTTGGGAAGGATCAGGTGATGGTTTTGGGTGTGATTTGATTTTCGTCTAGAACATCAAAAATCCTTCAGGATGCTCCAAAATGACTCATCTATATCTATAATGATAGATATTGATTAGGAGTATCTTTTTCTAGTACATGTCAAGTATCTATTTTGAAGTCTTGATCGATTTTTGGGGGTTGGGAAGGATCAGGTGATGGTTTTGGGTGTGATTTGATTTTCGTCTAGAACATCAAAAAATCCTTCAGGATGCTCCAAAATGACTCATCTATATCTATAATGATAGATCTTGATTAGGAGTATCTTTTTCTAGTACATGTCAAGTATCTATTTTGAAGTCTTGATCGATTTTGGGGGTTGGGAAGGATCAGGTGATGGTTTTGGGTGTGATTTGATTTTCGTCTAGAACATCAAAAATCCTTCAGGATGCTCCAAAATGACTCATCTATATCTATAATGATAGATCTTGATTAGGAGTATCTTTTTCTAGTACATGTCAAGTATCTATTTTGAAGTCTTGATCGATTTTGGGGGTTGGGAAGGATCAGGTGATGGTTTTGGGTGTGATTTGATTTTCGTCTAGAACATCAAAAATCCTTCAGGATGCTCCAAAATGACTCATCTATATCTATAATGATAGATCTTGATTAGGAGTATCTTTTTCTAGTACATGTCAAGTATCTATTTTGAAGTCTTGATCGATTTTGGGGGTTGGGAAGGATCAGGTGATGGTTTTGGGTGTGATTTGATTTTCGTTCTAGAACATCAAAAATCCTTCAGGATGCTCCAAAATGACTCATCTATATCTATAATGATAGATCTTGATTAGGAGTATCTTTTTCTAGTACATGTCAAGTATCTATTTTGAAGTCTTGATCGATTTTGGGGGTTGGGAAGGATCAGGTGATGGTTTTGGGTGTGATTTGATTTTCGTCTAGAACATCAAAAATCCTTCAGGATGCTCCAAAATGACTCATCTATATCTATAATGATAGATCTTGATTAGTAGTATCTTTTTCTAGTACATGTCAAGTATCTATTTTGAAGTCTTGATCGATTTTGGGGGTTGGGAAGGATCAGGTGATGGTTTTGGGTGTGATTTGATTTTCGTCTAGAACATCAAAAATCCTTCAGGATGCTCCAAAATGACTCATCTATATCTATAATGATAGATCTTGATAAGGAGTATCTTTTTCTAGTACATGTCAAGTATCTATTTTGAAGTCTTGATCGATTTTGGGGGTTGGGAAGGATCAGGTGATGGTTTTGGGTGTGATTTGATTTTCGTCTAGAACATCAAAAATCCTTCAGGATGCTCCAAAATGACTCATCTATATCTATAATGATAGATCTTGATTAGGAGTATCTTTTTCTAGTACATGTCAAGTATCTATTTTGAAGTCTTGATCGATTTTGGGGGTTGGGAAGGATCAGGTGATGGTTTTGGGTGTGATTTGATTTTCGTCTAGAACATCAAAAATCCTTCAGGATGCTCCAAAATGACTCATCTATATCTATAATGATAGATCTTGATGAGGAGTATCTTTTTCTAGTACATGTCAAGTATCTATTTTGAAGTCTTGATCGATTTTGGGGGTTGGGAAGGATCAGGTGATGGTTTTGGGTGTGATTTGATTTTCGTCTAGAACATCAAAAATCCTTCAGGATGCTCCAAAATGACTCATCTATATCTATAATGATAGATATTGATTAGGAGTATCTTTTTCTAGTACATGTCAAGTATCTATTTTGAAGTCTTGATCGATTTTGGGGGTTGGGAAGGATCAGGTGATGGTTTTGGGTGTGATTTGATTTTCGTCTAGAACATCAAAAATCCTTCAGGATTCTCCAAAATGACTCATCTATATCTATAATGATAGATCTTGATTAGGAGTATCTTTTTCTAGTACATGTCAAGTATCTATTTTGAAGTCTTGATCGATTTTGGGGGTTGGGAAGGATCAGGTGATGGTTTTGGGTGTGATTTGATTTTCGTCTAGAACATCAAAAATCCTTCAGGATGCTCCAAAATGACTCATCTATATCTATAATGATAGATCTTGATTAGGAGTATCTTTTTCTAGTACATGTCAAGTATCTATTTTGAAGTCTTGATCGATTTTGGGGGTTGGGAAGGATCAGGTGATGGTTTTGGGTGTGATTTGATTTTCGTCTAGAACATCAAAAATCCTTCAGGATGCTCCAAAATGACTCATCTATATCTATAATGATCGATCTTGATTAGGAGTATCTTTTTCTAGTACATGTCAAGTATCTATTTTGAAGTCTTGATCGATTTTGGGGGTTGGGAAGGATCAGGTGATGGTTTTGGGTGTGATTTGATTTTCGTCTAGAACATCAAAAATCCTTCAGGATGCTCCAAATGACTCATCTATATCTATAATGATAGATCTTGATTAGGAGTATCTTTTTCTAGTACATGTCAAGTATCTATTTTGAAGTCTTGATCGATTTTGGGGGTTGGGAAGGATCAGGTGATGGTTTTGGGTGTGATTTGATTTTCGTCTAGAACATCAAAAATCCTTCAGGATGCTCCAAAATGACTCATCTATATCTATAATGATAGATCTTGATTAGGAGTATCTTTTTCTAGTACATGTCAAGTATCTATTTTGAAGTCTTGATCGATTTTGGGGGTTGGGAAGGATCAGGTGATGGTTTTGGGTGTGATTTGATTTTCGTCTAGAACATCAAAAATCCTTCAGGATGCTCCAAAATGACTCATCTATATCTATAATGATAGATCTTGATTAGTAGTATCTTTTTCTAGTACATGTCAAGTATCTATTTTGAAGTCTTGATCGATTTTGGGGGTTGGGAAGGATCAGGTGATGGTTTTGGGTGTGATTTGATTTTCGTCTAGAACATCAAAAATCCTTCAGGATGCTCCAAAATGACTCATCTATATCTATAATGATAGATCTTGATTAGGAGTATCTTTTTCTAGTACATGTCAAGTATCTATTTTGAAGTCTTGATCGATTTTGGGGGTTGGGAAGGATCAGGTGATGGTTTTGGGTGTGATTTGATTTTCGTCTAGAACATCAAAAATCCTTCAGGATGCTCCAAAATGACTCATCTATATCTATAATGATAGATCTTGATTAGGAGTATCTTTTTCTAGTACATGTCAAGTATCTATTTTGAAGTCTTGATCGATTTTGGGGGTTGGGAAGGATCAGGTGATGGTTTTGGGTGTGATTTGATTTTCGTCTAGAACATCAAAAATCCTTCAGGATGCTCCAAAATGACTCATCTATATCTATAATGATAGATCTTGATGAGGAGTATCTTTTTCTAGTACATGTCAAGTATCTATTTTGAAGTCTTGATCGATTTTGGGGGTTGGGAAGGATCAGGTGATGGTTTTGGGTGTGATTTGATTTTCATCTAGAACATCAAAAATCCTTCAGGATGCTCCAAAATGACTCATCTATATCTATAATGATAGATATTGATTAGGAGTATCTTTTTCTAGTACATGTCAAGTATCTATTTTGAAGTCTTGATCGATTTTGGGGGTTGGGAAGGATCAGGTGATGGTTTTGGGTGTGATTTGATTTTCGTCTAGAACATCAAAAATCCTTCAGGATTCTCCAAAATGACTCATCTATATCTATAATGATAGATCTTGATTAGGAGTATCTTTTTCTAGTACATGTCAAGTATCTATTTTGAAGTCTTGATCGATTTTGGGGGTTGGGAAGGATCAGGTGATGGTTTTGGGTGTGATTTGATTTTCGTCTAGAACATCAAAAATCCTTCAGGATGCTCCAAAATGACTCATCTATATCTATAATGATAGATCTTGATTAGGAGTATCTTTTTCTAGTACATGTCAAGTATCTATTTTGAAGTCTTGATCGATTTTGGGGGTTGGGAAGGATCAGGTGATGGTTTTGGGTGTGATTTGATTTTCGTCTAGAACATCAAAAATCCTTCAGGATGCTCCAAAATGACTCATCTATATCTATAATGATCGATCTTGATTAGGAGTATCTTTTTCTAGTACATGTCAAGTATCTATTTTGAAGTCTTGATCGATTTTGGGGGTTGGGAAGGATCAGGTGATGGTTTTGGGTGTGATTTGATTTTCGTCTAGAACATCAAAAATCCTTCAGGATGCTCCAAATGACTCATCTATATCTATAATGATAGATCTTGATTAGGAGTATCTTTTTCTAGTACATGTCAAGTATCTATTTTGAAGTCTTGATCGATTTTGGGGGTTGGGAAGGATCAGGTGATGGTTTTGGGTGTGATTTGATTTTCGTCTAGAACATCAAAAATCCTTCAGGATGCTCCAAAATGACTCATCTATATCTATAATGATAGATCTTGATTAGGAGTATCTTTTTCTAGTACATGTCAAGTATCTATTTTGAAGTCTTGATCGACTTTGGGGGTTGGGAAGGATCAGGTGATGGTTTTGGGTGTGATTTGATTTTCGTCTAGAACATCAAAAATCCTTCAGGATGCTCCAAAATGACTCATCTATATCTATAATGATAGATCTTGATTAGGAGTATCTTTTTCTAGTACATGTCAAGTATCTATTTTGAAGTCTTGATCGATTTTGGGGGTTGGGAAGGATCAGGTGATGGTTTTGGGTGTGATTTGATTTTCGTCTAGAACATCAAAAATCCTTCAGGATTCTCCAAAATGACTCATCTATATCTATAATGATAGATCTTGATTAGGAGTATCTTTTTCTAGTACATGTCAAGTATCTATTTTGAAGTCTTGATCGATTTTGGGGGTTGGGAAGGATCAGGTGATGGTTTTGGGTGTGATTTGATTTTCGTCTAGAACATCAAAAATCCTTCAGGATGCTCCAAAATGACTCATCTATATCTATAATGATAGATCTTGATTAGGAGTATCTTTTTCTAGTACATGTCAAGTATCTATTTTGAAGTCTTGATCGATTTTGGGGGTTGGGAAGGATCAGGTGATGGTTTTGGGTGTGATTTGATTTTCGTCTAGAACATCAAAAATCCTTCAGGATGCTCCAAAATGACTCATCTATATCTATAATGATCGATCTTGATTAGGAGTATCTTTTTCTAGTACATGTCAAGTATCTATTTTGAAGTCTTGATCGATTTTGGGGGTTGGGAAGGATCAGGTGATGGTTTTGGGTGTGATTTGATTTTCGTCTAGAACATCAAAAATCCTTCAGGATGCTCCAAATGACTCATCTATATCTATAATGATAGATCTTGATTAGGAGTATCTTTTTCTAGTACATGTCAAGTATCTATTTTGAAGTCTTGATCGATTTTGGGGGTTGGGAAGGATCAGGTGATGGTTTTGGGTGTGATTTGATTTTCGTCTAGAACATCAAAAATCCTTCAGGATGCTCCAAAATGACTCATCTATATCTATAATGATAGATCTTGATTAGGAGTATCTTTTTCTAGTACATGTCAAGTATCTATTTTGAAGTCTTGATCGACTTTGGGGGTTGGGAAGGATCAGGTGATGGTTTTGGGTGTGATTTGATTTTCGTCTAGAACATCAAAAAATCCTTCAGGATGCTCCAAAATGACTCATCTTATCTATAATGATAGATCTTGATTAGGAGTATCTTTTTCTAGTACATGTCAAGTATCTATTTTGAAGTCTTGATCGATTTTGGGGGTTGGGAAGGATCAGGTGATGGTTTTGGGTGTGATTTGATTTTCGTCTAGAACATCAAAAATCCTTCAGGATGCTCCAAAATGACTCATCTATATCTATAATGATAGATCTTGATTAGGAGTATCTTTTTCTAGTACATGTCAAGTATCTATTTTGAAGTCTTGATCGATTTTGGGGGTTGGGAAGGATCAGGTGATGGTTTTGGGTGTGATTTGATTTTCGTCTAGAACATCAAAAATCCTTCAGGATGCTCCAAAATGACTCATCTATATCTATAATGATAGATCTTGATTAGGAGTATCTTTTTCTAGTACATGTCAAGTATCTATTTTGAAGTCTTGATCGATTTTGGGGGTTGGGAAGGATCAGGTGATGGTTTTGGGTGTGATTTGATTTTCGTCTAGAACATCAAAAATCCTTCAGGATGCTCCAAAATGACTCATCTATATCTATAATGATAGATCTTGATTAGGAGTATCTTTTTCTAGTACATGTCAAGTATCTATTTTGAAGTCTTGATCGATTTTGGGGGTTGGGAAGGATCAGGTGATGGTTTTGGGTGTGATTTGATTTTCGTCTAGAACATCAAAAATCCTTCAGGATGCTCCAAAATGACTCATCTATATCTATAATGATAGATCTTGATTAGGAGTATCTTTTTCTAGTACATGTCAAGTATCTATTTTGAAGTCTTGATCGATTTTGGGGGTTGGGAAGGATCAGGTGATGGTTTTGGGTGTGATTTGATTTTCGTCTAGAACATCAAAAATCCTTCAGGATGCTCCAAAATGACTCATCTATATCTATAATGATAGATCTTGATTAGGAGTATCTTTTTCTAGTACATGTCAAGTATCTATTTTGAAGTCTTGATCGATTTTGGGGGTTGGGAAGGATCAGGTGATGGTTTTGGGTGTGATTTGATTTTCGTCTAGAACATCAAAAATCCTTCAGGATGCTCCAAAATGACTCATCTATATCTATAATGATAGATCTTGATTAGGAGTATCTTTTTCTAATACATGTCAAGTATCTATTTTGAAGTCTTGATCGATTTTGGGGGTTGGGAAGGATCAGGTGATGGTTTTGGGTGTGATTTGATTTTCGTCTAGAACATCAAAAATCCTTCAGGATGCTCCAAAATGACTCATCTATATCTATAATGATAGATCTTGATTAGGAGTATCTTTTTCTAGTACATGTCAAGTATCTATTTTGAAGTCTTGATCGATTTTGGGGGTTGGGAAGGATCAGGTGATGGTTTTGGGTGTGATTTGATTTTCGTCTAGAACATCAAAAATCCTTCAGGATGCTCCAAAATGACTCATCTATATCTATAATGATAGATTTGATTAGGATTATCTTTTTCTAGTACATGTCAAGTATCTATTTTGAAGTGTTGATCGATTTTGGGGGTTGGGAAGGATCAGGTGATGGTTTTGGGTGTGATTTGATTTTCGTCTAGAACATCAAAAATCCTTCAGGATGCTCCAAAATGACTCATCTATATCTATAATGATAGATCTTGATTAGGAGTATCTTTTTCTAGTACATGTCAAGTATCTATTTTGAAGTCTTGATCGATTTTGGGGGTTGGGAAGGATCAGGTGATGGTTTTGGGTGTGATTTGATTTTCGTCTAGAACATCAAAAATCCTTCAGGATGCTCCAAAATGACTCATCTATATCTATAATGATAGATCTTGATTAGGAGTATCTTTTTCTAGTACATGTCAAGTATCTATTTTGAAGTCTTGATCGATTTTGGGGGTTGGGAAGAATCAGGTGATGGTTTTGGGTGTGATTTGATTTTCGTCTAGAACATCAAAAATCCTTCAGGATGCTCCAAAATGACTCATCTATATCTATAATGATAGATCTTGATTAGGAGTATCTTTTTCTAGTACATGTCAAGTATCTATTTTGAAGTCTTGATCGATTTTGGGGGTTGGGAAGGATCAGGTGATGGTTTTGGGTGTGATTTGATTTTCGTCTAGAACATCAAAAATCCTTCAGGATGCTCCAAAATGACTCATCTATATCTATAATGATAGATCTTGATTAGGAGTATCTTTTTCTAGTACATGTCAAGTATCTATTTTGAAGTCTTGATCGATTTTGGGGGTTGGGAAAGATCAGGTGATGGTTTTGGGTGTGATTTGATTTTCGTCTAGAACATCAAAAATCCTTCAGGATGCTCCAAAATGACTCATCTATATCTATAATGATAGATCTTGATTAGGAGTATCTTTTTCTAGTACATGTCAAGTATCTATTTTGAAGTCTTGATCGATTTTGGGGGTTGGGAAGGATCAGGTGATGGTTTTGGGTGTGATTTGATTTTCGTCTAGAACATCAAAAATCCTTCAGGATGCTCCAAAATGACTCATCTATATCTATAATGATAGATCTTGATTAGGAGTATCTTTTTCTAGTACATGTCAAGTATCTATTTTGAAGTCTTGATCGATTTTGGGGGTTGGGAAGGATCAGGTGATGGTTTTGGGTGTGATTTGATTTTCGTCTAGAACATCAAAAATCCTTCAGGATGCTCCAAAATGACTCATCTATATCTATAATGATAGATCTTGATTAGGAGTATCTTTTCCTAGTACATGTCAAGTATCTATTTTGAAGTCTTGATCGATTTTGGGGGTTGGGAAGGATCAGGTGATGGTTTTGGGTGTGATTTGATTTTCGTCTAGAACATCAAAAATCCTTCAGGATGCTCCAAAATGACTCATCTATATCTATAATGATAGATCTTGATTAGGAGTATCTTTTTCTAGTACATGTCAAGTATCTATTTTGAAGTCTTGATCGATTTTGGGGGTTGGGAAGGATCAGGTGATGGTTTTGGGTGTGATTTGATTTTCGTCTAGAACATCAAAAATCCTTCAGGATGCTCCAAAATGACTCATCTATATCTATAATGATAGATCTTGATTAGGAGTATCTTTTTCTAGTACATGTCAAGTATCTATTTTGAAGTCTTGATCGATTTTGGGGGTTGGGAAGGATCAGGTGATGGTTTTGGGTGTGATTTGATTTTCGTCTAGAACATCAAAAATCCTTCAGGATGCTCCAAAATGACTCATCTATATCTATAATGATAGATCTTGATTAGGAGTATCTTTTTCTAGTACATGTCAAGTATATATTTTGAAGTCTTGATCGATTTTGGGGGTTGGGAAGGATCAGGTGATGGTTTTGGGTGTGATTTGATTTTCGTCTAGAACATCAAAAATCCTTCAGGATGCTCCAAAATGACTCATCTATATCTATGATGATAGATCTTGATTAGGAGTATCTTTTTCTAGTACATGTCAAGTATCTATTTTGAAGTCTTGATCGATTTTGGGGGTTGGGAAGGATCAGGTGATGGTTTTGGGTGTGATTTGATTTTCGTCTAGAACATCAAAAATCCTTCAGGATGCTCCAAAATGACTCATCTATATCTATAATGATAGATCTTGATTAGGAGTATCTTTTCCTAGTACATGTCAAGTATCTATTTTGAAGTCTTGATCGATTTTGGGGGTTGGGAAGGATCAGGTGATGGTTTTGGGTGTGATTTGATTTTCGTCTAGAACATCAAAAATCCTTCAGGATGCTCCAAAATGACTCATCTATATCTATAATGATAGATCTTGATTAGGAGTATCTTTTTCTAGTACATGTCAAGTATCTATTTTGAAGTCTTGATCGATTTTGGGGGTTGGGAAGGATCAGGTGATGGTTTTGGGTGTGATTTGATTTTCGTCTAGAACATCAAAAATCCTTCAGGATGCTCCAAAATGACTCATCTATATCTATAATGATAGATCTTGATTAGGAGTATCTTTTTCTAGTACATGTCAAGTATCTATTTTGAAGTCTTGATCGATTTTGGGGGTTGGGAAGGATCAGGTGATGGTTTTGGGTGTGATTTGATTTTCGTCTAGAACATCAAAAATCCTTCAGGATGCTCCAAAATGACTCATCTATATCTATAATGATAGATCTTGATTAGGAGTATCTTTTTCTAGTACATGTCAAGTATATATTTTGAAGTCTTGATCGATTTTGGGGGTTGGGAAGGATCAGGTGATGGTTTTGGGTGTGATTTGATTTTCGTCTAGAACATCAAAAATCCTTCAGGATGCTCCAAAATGACTCATCTATATCTATGATGATAGATCTTGATTAGGAGTATCTTTTTCTAGTACATGTCAAGTATCTATTTTGAAGTCTTGATCGATTTTGGGGGTTGGGAAGGATCAGGTGATGGTTTTGGGTGTGATTTGATTTTCGTCTAGAACATCAAAAATCCTTCAGGATGCTCCAAAATGACTCATCTATATCTATAATGATAGATCTTGATTAGGAGTATCTTTTTCTAGTACATGTCAAGTATCTATTTTGAAGTCTTGATCGATTTTGGGGGTTGGGAAGGATCAGGTGATGGTTTTGGGTGTGATTTGATTTTCGTCTAGAACATCAAAAATCCTTCAGGATGCTCCAAAATGACTCATCTATATCTATAATGATAGATCTTGATTAGGAGTATCTTTTTCTAGTACATGTCAAGTATCTATTTTGAAGTCTTGATCGATTTTGGGGGTTGGGAAGGATCAGGTGATGGTTTTGGGTGTGATTTGATTTTCGTCTAGAACATCAAAAATCCTTCAGGATGCTCCAAAATGACTCATCTATATCTATAATGATAGATCTTGATTAGGAGTATCTTTTTCTAGTACATGTCAAGTATCTATTTTGAAGTCTTGATCGATTTTGGGGGTTGGGAAGGATCAGGTGATGGTTTTGGGTGTGATTTGATTTTCGTCTAGAACATCAAAAATCCTTCAGGATGCTCCAAAATGACTCATCTATATCTATAATGATAGATCTTGATTAGGAGTATCTTTTTCTAGTACATGTCAAGTATCTATTTTGAAGTCTTGATCGATTTTGGGGGTTGGGAAGGATCAGGTGATGGTTTTGGGTGTGATTTGATTTTCGTCTAGAACATCAAAAATCCTTCAGGATGCTCCAAAATGACTCATCTATATCTATAATGATAGATCTTGATTAGGAGTATCTTTTTCTAGTACATGTCAAGTATCTATTTTGAAGTCTTGATCGATTTTGGGGGTTGGGAAGGATCAGGTGATGGTTTTGGGTGTGATTTATTTTCGTCTAGAACATCAAAAATCCTTCAGGATGCTCCAAAATGACTCATCTATATCTATAATGATAGATCTTGATTAGGAGTATCTTTTTCTAGTACATGTCAAGTATCTATTTTGAAGTCTTGATCGATTTTGGGGGTTGGGAAGGATCAGGTGATGGTTTTGGGTGTGATTTGATTTTCGTCTAGAACATCAAAAATCCTTCAGGATGCTCCAAAATGACTCATCTATATCTATAATGATAGATCTTGATTAGGAGTATCTTTTTCTAGTACATGTCAAGTATCTATTTTGAAGTCTTGATCGATTTTGGGGGTTGGGAAGGATCAGGTGATGGTTTTGGGTGTGATTTGATTTTCGTCTAGAACATCAAAAATCCTTCAGGATGCTCCAAAATGACTCATCTATATCTATAATGATAGATCTTGATTAGGAGTATCTTTTTCTAGTACATGTCAAGTATCTATTTTGAAGTCTTGATCGATTTTGGGGGTTGGGAAGGATCAGGTGATGGTTTTGGGTGTGATTTGATTTTCGTCTAGAACATCAAAAATCCTTCAGGATGCTCCAAAATGACTCATCTATATCTATAATGATAGATCTTGATTGGGAGTATCTTTTTCTAGTACATGTCAAGTATCTATTTTGAAGTCTTGATCGATTTTGGGGGTTGGGAAGGATCAGGTGATGGTTTTGGGTGTGATTTGATTTTCGTCTAGAACATCAAAAATCCTTCAGGATGCTCCAAAATGACTCATCTATATCTATAATGATAGATCTTGATTAGGATTATCTTTTTCTAGTACATGTCAAGTATCTATATTGAAGTCTTGATCGATTTTGGGGGTTGGGAAGGATCAGGTGATGGTTTTGGGTGTGATTTGATTTTCGTCTAGAACATCAAAAATCCTTCAGGATGCTCCAAAATGACTCATCTATATCTATAATGATAGATCTTGATTAGGAGTATCTTTTTCTAGTTCATGTCAAGTATCTATTTTGAAGTCTTGATCGATTTTGGGGGTTGGGAAGGATCAGGTGATGGTTTTGGGTGTGATTTGATTTTCGTCTAGAACATCAAAAATCCTTCAGGATGCTCCAAAATGACTCATCTATATCTATAATGATAGATCTTGATTAGGAGTATCTTTTTCTAGTACATGTCAAGTATCTATTTTGAAGTCTTGATCGATTTTGGGGGTTGGGAAGGATCAGGTGATGGTTTTGGGTGTGATTTGATTTTCGTCTAGAACATCAAAAATCCTTCAGGATGCTCCAAAATGACTCATCTATATCTATAATGATAGATCTTGATTAGGAGTATCTTTTTCTAGTACATGTCAAGTATCTATTTTGAAGTCTTGATCGATTTTGGGGTTGGGAAGGATCATTTGATGGTTTTGGGTGTGATTTGATTTTCGTCTAGAACATCAAAAATCCTTCAGGATGCTCCAAAATGACTCATCTATATCTATAATGATAGATCTTGATTAGGAGTATCTTTTTCTAGTACATGTCAAGTATCTATTTTGAAGTCTTGATCGATTTTTGGGGTTGGGAAGGATCAGGTGATGGTTTTGGGTGTGATTTGATTTTCGTCTAGAACATCAAAAATCCTTCAGGATGCTCCAAAATGACTCATCTATATCTATAATGATAGATCTTGATTAGGAGTATCTTTTTCTAGTACATGTCAAGTATCTATTTTGAAGTCTTGATCGATTTTGGGGGTTGGGAAGGATCAGGTGATGGTTTTGGGTGTGATTTGATTTTCGTCTAGAACATCAAAAATCCTTCAGGATGCTCCAAAATGACTCATCTATATCTATAATGATAGATCTTGATTAGGAGTATCTTTTTCTAGTACATGTCAAGTATCTATTTTGAAGTCTTGATCGATTTTGGGGGTTGGGAAGGATCAGGTGATGGTTTTGGGTGTGATTTGATTTTCGTCTAGAACATCAAAAATCCTTCAGGATGCTCCAAAATGACTCATCTATATCTATAATGATAGATCTTGATTAGGAGTATCTTTTTCTAGTACATGTCAAGTATCTATTTTGAAGTCTTGATCGATTTTGGGGGTTGGGAAGGATCAGGTGATGGTTTTGGGTGTGATTTGATTTTCGTCTAGAACATCAAAAATCCTTCAGGATTAGGAGTATCTTTTTCTAGTACATGTCAAGTATCTATTTTGAAGTCTTGATCGATTTTGGGGGTTGGGAAGGATCAGGTGATGGTTTTGGGTGTGATTTGATTTTCGTCTAGAACATCAAAAATCCTTCAGGATGACTCAT
>NW_026605878.1:0-55830 GCF_945859685.1 Eupeodes corollae
TATCTATTTTGAAGTCTTGATCGATTTTGGGGGTTGGGAAGGATCAGGTGATGGTTTTGGGTGTGATTTGATTTTCGTCTAGAACATCAAAAATCCTTCAGGATGCTCCAAAATGACTCATCTATATCTATAATGATAGATCTTGATTAGGAGTATCTTTTTCTAGTACATGTCAAGTATCTATTTTGAAGTCTTGATCGATTTTGGGGGTTGGGAAGGATCAGGTGATGGTTTTGGGTGTGATTTGATTTTCGTCTAGAACATCAAAAATCCTTCAGGATGCTCCAAAATGACTCATCTATATCTATAATGATAGATCTTGATTAGGAGTATCTTTTTCTAGTACATGTCAAGTATCTATTTTGAAGTCTTGATCGATTTTGGGGGTTGGGAAGGATCAGGTGATGGTTTTGGGTGTGATTTGATTTTCGTCTAGAACATCAAAAATCTTTCAGGATGCTCCAAAATGACTCATCTATATCTATAATGATAGATCTTGATTAGGAGTATCTTTTTCTAGTACATGTCAAGTATCTATTTTGAAGTCTTGATCGATTTTGGGGGTTGGGAAGGATCAGGTGATGGTTTTGGGTGTGATTTGATTTTCGTCTAGAACATCAAAAATCCTTCAGGATGCTCCAAAATGACTCATCTATATCTATAATGATAGATCTTGATTAGGAGTATCTTTTTCTAGTACATGTCAAGTATCTATTTTGAAGTCTTGATCGATTTTGGGGGTTGGGAAGGATCAGGTGATGGTTTTGGGGTGTGATTTGATTTTCGTCTAGAACATCAAAAATCCTTCAGGATGCTCCAAAATGACTCACCTATATCTATAATGATAGATCTTGATTAGGAGTATCTTTTTCTAGTACATGTCAAGTATCTATTTTGAAGTCTTGATCGATTTTGGGGGTTGGGAAGGATCAGGTGATGGTTTTGGGTGTGATTTGATTTTCGTCTAGAACATCAAAAATCCTTCAGGATGCTCCAAAATGACTCATCTATATCTATAATGATAGATCTTGATTAGGAGTATCTTTTTCTAGTACATGTCAAGTATCTATTTTGAAGTCTTGATCGATTTTGGGGGTTGGGAAGGATCAGGTGATGGTTTTGGGTGTGATTTGATTTTCGTCTAGAACATCAAAAATCCTTCAGGATGCTCCAAAATGACTCATCTATATCTATAATGATAGATCTTGATTAGGAGTATCTTTTTCTAGTACATGTCAAGTATCTATTTTGAAGTCTTGATCGATTTTGGGGGTTGGGAAGGATCAGGTGATGGTTTTGGGTGTGATTTGATTTTCGTCTAGAACATCAAAAATCCTGAGTATCTTTTTTTAGTACTTTTCAAGTATCTTTTTTGAAGTCTTGATCGATTTTGGGGGTTGGGAAGGATCAGGTGATGGTTTTGGGTGTGATTTGATTTTCGTCTAGAACATCAAAAATCCTTCAGGATGCTCCAAAATGACTCATTTATATCTATAATGATAGATCTTGATTAGGAGTATCTTTTTCTAGTACATGTCAAGTATCTATTTTGAAGTCTTGATCGATTTTGGGGGTTGGGAAGGATCAGGTGATGGTTTTGGGTGTGATTTGATTTTCGTCTAGAACATCAAAAATCCTTCAGGATGCTCCAAAATGACTCATCTATATCTATAATGATAGATCTTGATTAGGAGTATCTTTTTCTAGTACATGTCAAGTATCTATTTTGAAGTCTTGATCGATTTTGGGGGTTGGGAAGCATCAGGTGATGGTTTTGGGTGTGATTTGATTTTCGTCTAGAACATCAAAAATCCTTCAGGATGCTCCAAAATGACTCATCTATATCTATAATGATAGATCTTGATTAGGAGTATCTTTTTCTAGTACATGTCAAGTATCTATTTTGAAGTCTTGATCGATTTTGGGGGTTGGGAAGGATCAGGTGATGGTTTTGGGTGTGATTTGATTTTCGTCTAGAACATCAAAAATCCTTCAGAATGCTCCAAAATGACTCATCTATATCTATAATGATAGATCTTGATTAGGAGTATCTTTTTCTAGTACATGTCAAGTATCTATTTTGAAGTCTTGATCGATTTTGGGGGTTGGGAAGGATCAGGTGATGGTTTTGGGTGTGATTTGATTTTCGTCTAGAACATCAAAAATCCTTCAGGATGCTCCAAAATGACTCATCTATATCTATCATGATAGATCTTGATTAGGAATATCTTTTTCTAGTACATGTCAAGTATCTATTTTGAAGTCTTGATCGATTTTGGGGGTTGGGAAGGATCAGGTGATGGTTTTGGGTGTGATTTGATTTTCGTCTAGAACATCAAAAATCCTTCAGGATGCTCCAAAATGACTCATCTATATCTATAATGATAGATCTTGATTAGGAGTATCTTTTTCTAGTACATGTCAAGTATCTATTTTGAAGTCTTGATCGATTTTGGGGGTTGGGAAGGATCAGGTGATGGTTTTGGGTGTGATTTGATTTTCGTCTAGAACATCAAAAATCCTTCAGGATGCTCCAAAATGACTCATCTATATCTATAATGATAGATCTTGATTAGGAGTATCTTTTTCTAGTACATGTCAAGTATCTATTTTGAAGTCTTGATCGATTTTGGGGGTTGGGAAGGATCAGGTGATGGTTTTGGGTGTGATTTGATTTTCGTCTAGAACATCAAAAATCCTTCAGGATGCTCCAAAATGACTCATCTATATCTATAATGATAGATCTTGATTAGGAGTATCTTTTTCTAGTACATGTCAAGTATCTATTTTGAAGTCTTGATCGATTTTGGGGGTTGGGAAGGATCAGGTGATGGTTTTGGGTGTGATTTGATTTTCGTCTAGAACATCAAAAATCCTTCAGGATGCTCCAAAATGACTCATCTATATCTATAATGATAGATCTTGATTAGGAGTATCTTTTTCTAGTACATGTCAAGTATCTATTTTGAAGTCTTGATCGATTTTGGGGGTTGGGAAGGATCAGGTGATGGTTTTGGGTGTGATTTGATTTTCGTCTAGAACATCAAAAATCCTTCAGGATGCTCCAAAATGACTCATCTATATCTATAATGATAGATCTTGATTAGGAGTATCTTTTTCTAGTACATGTCAAGTATCTATTTTGAAGTCTTGATCGATTTTGGGGGTTGGGAAGGATCAGGTGATGGTTTTGGGTGTGATTTGATTTTCGTCTAGAACATCAAAAATCCTTCAGAATGCTCCAAAATGACTCATCTATATCTATAATGATAGATCTTGATTAGGAGTATCTTTTTCTAGTACATGTCAAGTATCTATTTTGAAGTCTTGATCGATTTTGGGGGTTGGGAAGGATCAGGTGATGGTTTTGGGTGTGATTTGATTTTCGTCTAGAACATCAAAAATCCTTCAGGATGCTCCAAAATGACTCATCTATATCTATCATGATAGATCTTGATTAGGAATATCTTTTTCTAGTACATGTCAAGTATCTATTTTGAAGTCTTGATCGATTTTGGGGGTTGGGAAGGATCAGGTGATGGTTTTGGGTGTGATTTGATTTTCGTCTAGAACATCAAAAATCCTTCAGGATGCTCCAAAATGACTCATCTATATCTATAATGATAGATCTTGATTAGGAGTATCTTTTTCTAGTACATGTCAAGTATCTATTTTGAAGTCTTGATCGATTTTGGGGGTTGGGAAGGATCAGGTGATGGTTTTGGGTGTGATTTGATTTTCGTCTAGAACATCAAAAATCCTTCAGGATGCTCCAAAATGACTCATCTATATCTATAATGATAGATCTTGATTAGGAGTATCTTTTTCTAGTACATGTCAAGTATCTATTTTGAAGTCTTGATCGATTTTGGGGGTTGGGAAGGATCAGGTGATGGTTTTGGGTGTGATTTGATTTTCGTCTAGAACATCAAAAATCCTTCAGGATGCTCCAAAATGACTCATCTATATCTATAATGATAGATCTTGATTAGGAGTATCTTTTTCTAGTACATGTCAAGTATCTATTTTGAAGTCTTGATCGATTTTGGGGGTTGGGAAGGATCAGGTGATGGTTTTGGGTGTGATTTGATTTTCGTCTAGAACATCAAAAATCCTTCAGGATGCTCCAAAATGACTCATCTATATCTATAATGATAGATCTTGATTAGGAGTATCTTTTTCTAGTACATGTCAAGTATCTATTTTGAAGTCTTGATCGATTTTGGGGGTTGGGAAGGATCAGGTGATGGTTTTGGGTGTGATTTGATTTTCGTCTAGAACATCAAAAATCCTTCAGGATGCTCCAAAATGACTCATCTATATCTATAATGATAGATCTTGATTAGGAGTATCTTTTTCTAGTACATGTCAAGTATCTATTTTGAAGTCTTGATCGATTTTGGGGGTTGGGAAGGATCAGGTGATGGTTTTGGGTGTGATTTGATTTTCGTCTAGAACATCAAAAATCCTTCAGGATGCTCCAAAATGACTCATCTATCTATAATGATAGATCTTGATTAGGAGTATCTTTTTCTAGTACATGTCAAGTATCTATTTTGAAGTCTTGATTGATTTTGGGGGTTGGGAAGGATCAGGTAATGGTTTTGGGTGTGATTTGATTTTCGTCTAGAACATCAAAAATCCTTCAGGATGCTCCAAAATGACTCATCTATATCTATAATGATAGATCTTGATTAGGAGTATCTTTTTCTAGTACATGTCAAGTATCTATTTTGAAGTCTTGATCGATTTTGGGGGTTGGGAAGGATCAGGTGATGGTTTTGGGTGTGATTTGATTTTCGTCTAGAACATCAAAAATTCTTCAGGATGCTCCAAAATGACTCATCTATATCTATAATGATAGATCTTGATTAGGAGTATCTTTTTCTAGTACATGTCAAGTATCTATTTTGAAGTCTTGATCGATTTTGGGAGTTGGGAAGGATCAGGTGATGGTTTTGGGTGTGATTTGATTTTCGTCTAGAACATCAAAAATCCTTCAGGGTGCTCCAAAATGACTCATCTATATCTATAATGATAGATCTTGATTAGGAGTATCTTTTTCTAGTACATGTCAAGTATCTATTTTGAAGTCTTGATCGATTTTGGGGGTTGGGAAGGATCAGGTGATGGTTTTGGGTGTGATTTGATTTTCGTCTAGAACATCAAAAATCCTTCAGGATGCTCCAAAATGACTCATCTATATCTATAATGATAGATCTTGATTAGGAGTATCTTTTTCTAGTACATGTCACGTATCTATTTTGAAGTCTTGATCGATTTTGGGGGTTGGGAAGGATCAGGTGATGGTTTTGGGTGTGATTTGATTTTCGTCTAGAACATCAAAAATCCTTCAGGATGCTCCAAAATGACTCATCTATATCTATAATGATAGATCTTGATTAGGAGTATCTTTTTCTAGTACATGTCAAGTATCTATTTTGAAGTCTTGATCGATTTTGGGGTTTGGGAAGGATCAGGTGATGGTTTTGGGTGTGATTTGATTTTCGTCTAGAACATCAAAAATCCTTCAGGATGCTCCAAAATGACTCATCTATATCTATAATGATAGATCTTGATTAGGAGTATCTTTTTCTAGTACATGTCAAGTATCTATTTTGAAGTCTTGATCGATTTTGGGGGTTGGGAAGGATCAGGTGATGGTTTTGGGTGTGATTTGATTTTCGTCTAGAACATCAAAAATCCTTCAGGATGCTCCAAAATGACTCATCTATATCTATAATGATAGATCTTGATTAGGAGTATCTTTTTCTAGTACATGTCAAGTATCTATTTTGAAGTCTTGATCGATTTTGGGGGTTGGGAAGGATCAGGTGATGGTTTTGGGTGTGATTTGATTTTCGTCTAGAACATCAAAAATCCTTCAGGATGCTCCAAAATGACTCATCTATATCTATAATGATAGATCTTGATTAGGAGTATCTTTTTCTAGTACATGTCAAGTATCTATTTTGAAGTCTTGATCGATTTTGGGGGTTGGGAAGGATCAGGTGATGGTTTTGGGTGTGATTTGATTTTCGTCTAGAACATCAAAAATCCTTCAGGATGCTCCAAAATGACTCATCTATATCTATAATGATAGATCTTGATTAGGAGTATCTTTTTCTAGTACATGTCAAGTATCTATTTTGAAGTCTTGATCGATTTTGGGGGTTGGGAAGGATCAGGTGATGGTTTTGGGTGTGATTTGATTTTCGTCTAGAACATCAAAAATCCTTCAGGATGCTCCAAAATCACTCATCTATATCTATAATGATAGATCTTGATTAGGAGTATCTTTTTCTAGTACATGTCAAGTATCTATTTTGAAGTCTTGATCGATTTTGGGGGTTGGGAAGGATCAGGTGATGGTTTTGGGTGTGATTTGATTTTCGTCTAGAACATTAAAAATCCTTCAGGATGCTCCAAAATGACTCATCTATATCTATAATTATAGATCTTGATTAGGAGTATCTTTTTTTAGTACATGTCAAGTATCTATTTTGAAGTCTTGATCGATTTTGGGGGTTGGGAAGGATGAGGTGATGGTTTTGGGTGTGATTTGATTTTCGTCTAGAACATCAAAAATCCTTCAGGATGCTCCAAAATGACTCATCTATATCTATAATGATAGATCTTGATTAGGAGTATCTTTTTCTAGTACATGTCAAGTATCTATTTTGAAGTCTTGATCGATTTTGGGGGTTGGGAAGGATCAGGTGATGGTTTTGGGTGTGATTTGATTTTCGTCTAGAACATCAAAAATCCTTCAGGATGCTCCAAAATGACTCATCTATATCTATAATGATAGATCTTGATTAGGAGTATCTTTTTCTAGTACATGTCAAGTATCTATTTTGAAGTCTTGATCGATTTTGGGGGTTGGGAAGGATCAGGTGATGGTTTTGGGTGTGATTTGATTTTCGTCTAGAACATCAAAAATCCTTCAGGATGCTCCAAAATGACTCATCTATATCCATAATGATAGATCTTGATTAGGAGTATCTTTTTCTAGTACATGTCAAGTATCTATTTTGAAGTCTTGATCGATTTTGGGGGTTGGGAAGGATCAGGTGATGGTTTTGGGTGTGATTTGATTTTCGTCTAGAACATCAAAAATCCTTCAGGATGCTCCAAAATGACTCATCTATATCTATAATGATAGAT
Source organism: Eupeodes corollae (assembly GCF_945859685.1). Lineage (NCBI taxonomy): Eukaryota > Metazoa > Arthropoda > Insecta > Diptera > Syrphidae > Eupeodes > Eupeodes corollae. The sequence goes on from NW_026605878.1 coordinate 7,168, forward strand.
CTTGATTAGGAGTATCTTTTTCTAGTACATGTCAAGTATCTATTTTGAATTCCTGATCGATTTTGGGGGTTGGGAAGGATCAGGTGATGGTTTTGGGTGTGATTTGATTTTCGTCTAGAACATCAAAAATCCTTCAGGATGCTCCAAAATGACTCATCTATATCTATAATGATAGATCTTGATTAGGAGTATCTTTTTCTAGTACATGTCAAGTATCTATTTTGAAGTCTTGATCGATTTTGGGGGTTGGGAAGGATCAGGTGATGGTTTTGGGTGTGATTTGATTTTCGTCTAGAACATCAAAAATCCTTCAGGATGCTCCAAAATGACTCATCTATATCTATAATGATAGATCTTGATTAGGAGTATCTTTTTCTAGTACATGTCAAGTATCTATTTTGAAGTCTTGATCGATTTTGGGGGTTGGGAAGGATCAGGTGATGGTTTTGGGTGTGATTTGATTTTCGTCTAGAACATCAAAAATCCTTCAGGATGCTCCAAAATGACTCATCTATATCTATAATGATAGATCTTGATTAGGAGTATCTTTTTCTAGTACATGTCAAGTATCTATTTTGAAGTCTTGATCGATTTTGGGGGTTGGGAAGGATCAGGTGATGGTTTTGGGTGTGATTTGATTTTCGTCTAGAACATCAAAAATCCTTCAGGATGCTCCAAAATGACTCATCTATATCTATAATGATAGCTCTTGATTAGGAGTATCTTTTTCTAGTACATGTCAAGTATCTATTTTGAAGTCTTGATCGATTTTGGGGGTTGGGAAGGATCAGGTGATGGTTTTGGGTGTGATTTGATTTTCGTCTAGAACATCAAAAATCCTTCAGGATGCTCCAAAATGACTCATCTATATCTATAATGATAGATCTTGATTAGGAGTATCTTTTTCTAGTACATGTCAAGTATCTATTTTGAAGTCTTGATCGATTTTGGGGGTTGGGAAGGATCAGGTGATGGTTTTGGGTGTGATTTGATTTTCGTCTAGAACATCAAAAATCCTTCAGGATGCTCCAAAATGACTCATCTATATCTATAATGATAGATCTTGATTAGGAGTATCTTTTTCTAGTACATGTCAAGTATCTATTTTGAAGTCTTGATCGATTTTGGGGGTTGGGAAGGATCAGGTGATGGTTTTGGGTGTGATTTGATTTTCGTCTAGAACATCAAAAATCCTTCAGGATGCTCCAAAATGACTCATCTATATCTATAATGATAGATCTTGATTAGGAGTATCTTTTTCTAGTACATGTCAAGTATCTATTTTGAAGTCTTGATCGATTTTGGGGGTTGGGAAGGATCAGGTGATGGTTTTGGGTGTGATTTGATTTTCGTCTAGAACATCAAAAATCCTTCAGGATGCTCCAAAATGACTCATCTATATCTATAATGATAGATCTTGATTTGGAGTATCTTTTTCTAGTACATGTCAAGTATATATTTTGAAGTCTTGATCGATTTTGGGGGTTGGGAAGGATCAGGTGATGGTTTTGGGTGTGATTTGATTTTCGTCTAGAACATCAAAAATCCTTCAGGATGCTCCAAAATGACTCATCTATATCTATAATGATAGATCTTGATTAGGAGTATCTTTTTCTAGTACATGTCAAGTATCTATTTTGAAGTCTTGATCGATTTTGGGGGTTGGGAAGGATCAGGTGATGGTTTTGGGTGTGATTTGATTTTCGTCTAGAACATCAAAAATCCTTCAGGATGCTCCAAAATGACTCATCTATATCTATAATGATAGATCTTGATTAGGAGTATCTTTTTCTAGTACATGTCAAGTATCTATTTTGAAGTCTTGATCGATTTTGGGGGTTGGGAAGGATCAGGTGATGGTTTTGGGTGTGATTTGATTTTCGTCTAGAACATCAAAAATCCTTCAGGATGCTCCAAAATGACTCATCTATATCTATAATGATAGATCTTGATTAGGAGTATCTTTTTCTAGTACATGTCAAGTATCTATTTTGAAGTCTTGATCGATTTTGGGGGTTGGGAAGGATCAGGTGATGGTTTTGGGTGTGATTTGATTTTCGTCTAGAACATCAAAAATCCTTCAGGATGCTCCAAAATGACTCATCTATATCTATAATGATAGATCTTGATTAGGAGTATCTTTTTCTAGTACATGTCAAGTATCTATTTTGAAGTCTTGATCGATTTTGGGGGTTGGGAAGGATCAGGTGATGGTTTTGGGTGTGATTTGATTTTCGTCTAGAACATCAAAAATCCTTCAGGATGCTCCAAAATGACTCATCTATATCTATAATGATAGATCTTGATTAGGAGTATCTTTTTCTAGTACATGTCAAGTATCTATTTTGAAGTCTTGATCGATTTTGGGGGTTGGGAAGGATCAGGTGATGGTTTTGGGTGTGATTTGATTTTCGTCTAGAACATCAAAAATCCTTCAGGATGCTTCAAAATGACTCATCTATATCTATAATGATAGATCTTGATTAGGAGTATCTTTTTCTAGTACATGTCAAGTATCTATTTTGAAGTCTTGATCGATTTTGGGGGTTGGGAAGGATCAGGTGATGGTTTTGGGTGTGATTTGATTTTCGTCTAGAACATCAAAAATCCTTCAGGATGCTCCAAAATGACTCATCTATATCTATAATGATAGATCTTGATTAGGAGTATCTTTTTCTAGTACATGTCAAGTATCTATTTTGAAGTCTTGATCGATTTTGGGGGTTGGGAAGGATCAGGTGATGGTTTTGGGTGTGATTTGATTTTCGTCTAGAACATCAAAAATCCTTCAGGATGCTCCAAAATGACTCATCTATATCTATAATGATAGATCTTGATTAGGAGTATCTTTTTCTAGTACATGTCAAGTATCTATTTTGAAGTCTTGATCGATTTTGGGGGTTGGGAAGGATCAGGTGATGGTTTTGGGTGTGATTTGATTTTCGTCTAGAACATCAAAAATCCTTCAGGATGCTCCAAAATGACTCATCTATATCTATAATGATAGATCTTGATTAGGAGTATCTTTTTCTAGTACATGTCAAGTATCTATTTTGAAGTCTTGATCGATTTTGGGGGTTGGGAAGGATCAGGTGATGGTTTTGGGTGTGATTTGATTTTCGTCTAGAACATCAAAAATCCTTCAGGATGCTCCAAAATGACTCATCTATATCTATAATGATAGATCTTGATTAGGAGTATCTTTTTCTAGTACATGTCAAGTATCTATTTTGAAGTCTTGATCGATTTTGGGGGTTGGGAAGGATCAGGTGATGGTTTTGGGTGTGATTTGATTTTCGTCTAGAACATCAAAAATCCTTCAGGATGCTCCAAAATGACTCATCTATATCTATAATGATAGATCTTGATTAGGAGTATCTTTTTCTAGTACATGTCAAGTATCTATTTTGAAGTCTTGATCGATTTTGGGGGTTGGGAAGGATCAGGTGATGGTTTTGGGTGTGATTTTATTGTCGTCTAGAACATCAAAAATCCTTCAGGATGCTCCAAAATGACTCATCTATATCTATAATGATAGATCTTGATTAGGAGTATCTTTTTCTAGTACATGTCAAGTATCTATTTTGAAGTCTTGATCGATTTTGGAGGTTGGGAAGGATCAGGTGATGGTTTTGGGTGTGATTTGATTTTCGTCTAGAACATCAAAAATCCTTCAGGATGCTCCAAAATGACTCATCTATATCTATAATGATAGATCTTGATTAGGAGTATCTTTTTCTAGTACATGTCAAGTATCTATTTTGAAGTCTTGATCGATTTTGGGGGTTGGGAAGGATCAGGTGATGGTTTTGGGTGTGATTTGATTTTCGTCTAGAACATCAAAAATCCTTCAGGATGCTCCAAAATGACTCATCTATATCTATAATGATAGATCTTGATTAGGAGTATCTTTTTCTAGTACATGTCAAGTATCTATTTTGAAGTCTTGATCGATTTTGGGGGTTGGGAAGGATCAGGTGATGGTTTTGGGTGTGATTTGATTTTCGTCTAGAACATCAAAAATCCTTCAGGATGCTCCAAAATGACTCATCTATATCTATAATGATAGATCTTGATTAGGAGTATCTTTTTCTAGTACATGTCAAGTATCTATTTTGAAGTCTTGATCGATTTTGGGGGTTGGGAAGGATCAGGTGATGGTTTTGGGTGTGATTTGATTTTCGTCTAGAACATCAAAAATCCTTCAGGATGCTCCAAAATGACTCATCTATATCTATAATGATAGATCTTGATTAGGAGTATCTTTTTCTAGTACATGTCAAGTATCTATTTTGAAGTCTTGATCGATTTTGGGGGTTGGGAAGGATCAGGTGATGGTTTTGGGTGTGATTTGATTTTCGTCTAGAACATCAAAAATCCTTCAGGATGCTCCAAAATGACTCATCTATATCTATAATGATAGATCTTGATTAGGAGTATCTTTTTCTAGTACATGTCAAGTATCTATTTTGAAGTCTTGATCGATTTTGGGGGTTGGGAAGGATCAGGTGATGGTTTTGGGTGTGATTTTATTGTCGTCTAGAACATCAAAAATCCTTCAGGATGCTCCAAAATGACTCATCTATATCTATAATGATAGATCTTGATTAGGAGTATCTTTTTCTAGTACATGTCAAGTATCTATTTTGAAGTCTTGATCGATTTTGGGGGTTGGGAAGGATCAGGTGATGGTTTTGGGTGTGATTTGATTTTCGTCTAGAACATCAAAAATCCTTCAGGATGCTCCAAAATGACTCATCTATATCTATAATGATAGATCTTGATTAGGAGTATCTTTTTCTAGTACATGTCAAGTATCTATTTTGAAGTCTTGATCGATTTTGGGGGTTGGGAAGGATCAGGTGATGGTTTTGGGTGTGATTTGATTTTCGTCTAGAACATCAAAAATCCTTCAGGATGCTCCAAAATGACTCATCTATATCTATAATGATAGATCTTGATTAGGAGTATCTTTTTCTAGTACATGTCAAGTATCTATTTTGAAGTCTTGATCGATTTTGGGGGTTGGGAAGGATCAGGTGATGGTTTTGGGTGTGATTTGATTTTCGTCTAGAACATCAAAAATCCTTCAGGATGCTCCAAAATGACTCATCTATATCTATAATGATAGATCTTGATTAGGAGTATCTTTTTCTAGTACATGTCAAGTATCTATTTTGAAGTCTTGATCGATTTTGGGGGTTGGGAAGGATCAGGTGATGGTTTTGGGTGTGATTTTATTGTCGTCTAGAACATCAAAAATCCTTCAGGATGCTCCAAAATGACTCATCTATATCTATAATGATAGATCTTGATTAGGAGTATCTTTTTCTAGTACATGTCAAGTATCTATTTTGAAGTCTTGATCGATTTTGGGGGTTGGGAAGGATCAGGTGATGGTTTTGGGTGTGATTTGATTTTCGTCTAGAACATCAAAAATCCTTCAGGATGCTCCAAAATGACTCATCTATATCTATAATGATAGATCTTGATTAGGAGTATCTTTTTCTAGTACATGTCAAGTATCTATTTTCAAGTCTTGATCGATTTTGGGGGTTGGGAAGGATCAGGTGATGGTTTTGGGTGTGATTTGATTTTCGTCTAGAACATCAAAAATCCTTCAGGATGCTCCAAAATGACTCATCTATATCTATAATGATAGATCTTGATTAGGAGTATCTTTTTCTAGTACATGTCAAGTATCTATTTTGAAGTCTTGATCGATTTTGGGGGTTGGGAAGGATCAGGTGATGGTTTTGGGTGTGATTTGATTTTCGTCTAGAACATCAAAAATCCTTCAGGATGCTCCAAAATGACTCATCTATATCTAAAATGATAGATCTTGATTAGGAGTATCTTTTTCTAGTACATGTCAAGTATCTATTTTGAAGTCTTGATCGATTTTGGGGGTTGGGAAGGATCAGGTGATGGTTTTGGGTGTGATTTGATTTTCGTCTAGAACATCAAAAATCCTTCAGGATGCTCCAAAATGACTCATCTATATCTATAATGATAGATCTTGATTAGGAGTATCTTTTTCTAGTACATGTCAAGTATCTATTTTGAAGTCTTGATCGATTTTGGGGGTTGGGAAGGATCAGGTGATGGTTTTGGGTGTGATTTGATTTTCGTCTAGAACATCAAAAATCCTTCAGGATGCTCCAAAATGACTCATCTATATCTATAATGATAGATCTTGATTAGGAGTATCTTTTTCTAGTACATGTCAAGTATCTATTTTGAAGTCTTGATCGATTTTGGGGGTTGGGAAGGATCAGGTGATGGTTTTGGGTGTGATTTTATTTTCGTCTAGAACATCAAAAATCCTTCAGGATGCTCCAAAATGACTCATCTATATCTATAATGATAGATCTTGATTAGGAGTATCTTTTTCTAGTATATGTCAAGTATCTATTTTGAAGTCTTGATCGATTTTGGGGGTTGGGAAGGATCAGGTGATGGTTTTGGGTGTGATTTGATTTTCGTCTAGAACATCAAAAATCCTTCAGGATGCTCCAAAATGACTCATCTATATCTATAATGATAGATCTTGATTAGGAGTATCTTTTTCTAGTACATGTCAAGTATCTATTTTGAAGTCTTGATCGATTTTGGGGGTTGGGAAGGATCAGGTGATGGTTTTGGGTGTGATTTGATTTTCGTCTAGAACATCAAAAATCCTTCAGGATGCTCCAAAATGACTCATCTATATCTATAATGATAGATCTTGATTAGGAGTATCTTTTTCTAGTACATGTCAAGTATCTATTTTGAAGTCTTGATCGATTTTGGGGGTTGGGAAGGATCAGGTGATGGTTTTGGGTGTGATTTTATTGTCGTCTAGAACATCAAAAATCCTTCAGGATGCTCCAAAATGACTCATCTATATCTATAATGATAGATCTTGATTAGGAGTATCTTTTTCTAGTACATGTCAAGTATCTATTTTGAAGTCTTGATCGATTTTGGGGGTTGGGAAGGATCAGGTGATGGTTTTGGGTGTGATTTGATTTTCGTCTAGAACATCAAAAATCCTTCAGGATGCTCCAAAATGACTCATCTATATCTATAATGATAGATCTTGATTAGGAGTATCTTTTTCTAGTACATGTCAAGTATCTATTTTGAAGTCTTGATCGATTTTGGGGGTTGGGAAGGATCAGGTGATGGTTTTGGGTGTGATTTGATTTTCGTCTAGAACATCAAAAATCCTTCAGGATGCTCCAAAATGACTCATCTATATCTATAATGATAGATCTTGATTAGGAGTATCTTTTTCTAGTACATGTCAAGTATCTATTTTGAAGTCTTGATCGATTTTGGGGGTTGGGAAGGATCAGGTGATGGTTTTGGGTGTGATTTGATTTTCGTCTAGAACATCAAAAATCCTTCAGGATGCTCCAAAATGACTCATCTATATCTATAATGATAGATCTTGATTAGGAGTATCTTTTTCTAGTACATGTCAAGTATCTATTTTGAAGTCTTGATCGATTTTGGGGGTTGGGAAGGATCAGGTGATGGTTTTGGGTGTGATTTTATTGTCGTCTAGAACATCAAAAATCCTTCAGGATGCTCCAAAATGACTCATCTATATCTATAATGATAGATCTTGATTAGGAGTATCTTTTTCTAGTACATGTCAAGTATCTATTTTGAAGTCTTGATCGATTTTGGGGGTTGGGAAGGATCAGGTGATGGTTTTGGGTGTGATTTGATTTTCGTCTAGAACATCAAAAATCCTTCAGGATGCTCCAAAATGACTCATCTATATCTATAATGATAGATCTTGATTAGGAGTATCTTTTTCTAGTACATGTCAAGTATCTATTTTGAAGTCTTGATCGATTTTGGGGGTTGGGAAGGATCAGGTGATGGTTTTGGGTGTGATTTGATTTTCGTCTAGAACATCAAAAATCCTTCAGGATGCTCCAAAATGACTCATCTATATCTATAATGATAGATCTTGATTAGGAGTATCTTTTTCTAGTACATGTCAAGTATCTATTTTGAAGTCTTGATCGATTTTGGGGGTTGGGAAGGATCAGGTGATGGTTTTGGGTGTGATTTGATTTTCGTCTAGAACATCAAAAATCCTTCAGGATGCTCCAAAATGACTCATCTATATCTAAAATGATAGATCTTGATTAGGAGTATCTTTTTCTAGTACATGTCAAGTATCTATTTTGAAGCCTTGATCGATTTTGGGGGTTGGGAAGGATCAGGTGATGGTTTTGGGTGTGATTTGATTTTCGTCTAGAACATCAAAAATCCTTCAGGATGCTCCAAAATGACTCATCTATATCTATAATGATAGATCTTGATTAGGAGTATCTTTTTCTAGTACATGTCAAGTATCTATTTTGAAGTCTTGATCGATTTTGGGGGTTGGGAAGGATCAGGTGATGGTTTTGGGTGTGATTTGATTTTCGTCTAGAACATCAAAAATCCTTCAGGATGCTCCAAAATGACTCATCTATAATGATAGATCTTGATTAGGAGTATCTTTTTCTAGTACATGTCAAGTATCTATTTTGAAGTCTTGATCGATTTTGGGGGTTGGGAAGGATCAGGTGATGGTTTTGGGTGTGATTTTATTTTCGTCTAGAACATCAAAAATCCTTCAGGATGCTCCAAAATGACTCATCTATATCTATAATGATAGATCTTGATTAGGAGTATCTTTTTCTAGTACATGTCAAGTATCTATTTTGAAGTCTTGATCGATTTTGGGGGTTGGGAAGGATCAGGTGATGGTTTTGGGTGTGATTTGATTTTCGTCTAGAACATCAAAAATCCTTCAGGATGCTCCAAAATGACTCATCTATATCTATAATGATAGATCTTGATTAGGAGTATCTTTTTCTAGTACATGTCAAGTATCTATTTTGAAGTCTTGATCGATTTTGGGGGTTGGGAAGGATCAGGTGATGGTTTTGGGTGTGATTTGATTTTCGTCTAGAACACCAAAAATCCTTCAGGATGCTCCAAAATGACTCATCTATATCTATAATGATAGATCTTGATTAGGAGTATGTTTTTCTAGTACATGTCAAGTATCTATTTTGAAGTCTTGATCGATTTTGGGGGTTGGGAAGGATCAGGTGATGGTTTTGGTTGTGATTTGATTTTCGTCTAGAACATCAAAAATCCTTCAGGATGCTCCAAAATGACTCATCTATATCTATAATGATAGATCTTGATTAGGAGTATCTTTTTCTAGTACATGTCAAGTATCTATTTTGAAGTCTTGATCGATTTTGGGGGTTGGGAAGGATCAGGTGATGGTTTTGGGTGTGATTTGATTTTCGTCTAGAACATCAAAAATCCTTCAAGATGCTCCAAAATGACTCATCTATATCTATAATGATAGATCTTGATTAGGAGTATCTTTTTCTAGTACATGTCAAGTATCTATTTGGAAGTCTTGATCGATTTTGGGGGTTGGGAAGGATCAGGTGATGGTTTTGGGTGTGATTTGATTTTCGTCTAGAACATCAAAAATCCTTCAGGATGCTCCAAAATGACTCATCTATATCTATAATGATAGATCTTGATTAGGAGTATCTTTTTCTAGTACATGTCAAGTATCTATTTTGAAGTCTTGATCGATTTTGGGGGTTGGGAAGGATCAGGTGATGGTTTTGGGTGTGATTTGATTTTCGTCTAAAACATCAAAAATCCTTCAGGATGCTCCAAAATGACTCATCTATATCTATAATGATAGATCTTGATTAGGAGTATCTTTTTCTAGTACATGTCAAGTATCTATTTTGAAGTCTTGATCGATTTTGGGGGTTGGGAAGGATCAGGTGATGGTTTTGGGTGTGATTTGATTTTCGTCTAGAACATCAAAAATCCTTCAGGATGCTCCAAAATGACTCATCTATATCTATAATGATAGATCTTGATTAGGAGTATCTTTTTCTAGTACATGTCAAGTATCTATTTTGAAGTCTTGATCGATTTTGGGGGTTGGGAAGGATCAGGTGATGGTTTTGGGTGTGATTTGATTTTCGTCTAGAACATCAAAAATCCTTCAGGATGCTCCAAAATGACTCATCTATATCTATAATGATAGATCTTGATTAGGAGTATCTTTTTCTAGTACATGTCAAGTATCTATTTTGAAGTCTTGATCGATTTTGGGGGTTGGGAAGGATCAGGTGATGGTTTTGGGTGTGATTTGATTTTCGTCTAGAACATCAAAAATCCTTCAGGATGCTCCAAAATGACTCATCTATATCTATAATGATAGATCTTGATTAGGAGTATCTTTTTCTAGTACATGTCAAGTATCTATTTTGAAGTCTTGATCGATTTTGGGGGTTGGGAAGGATCAGGTGATGGTTTTGGTTGTGATTTGATTTTCGTCTAGAACATCAAAAATCCTTCAGGATGCTCCAAAATGACTCATCTATATCTATAATGATAGATCTTGATTAGGAGTATCTTTTTCTAGTACATGTCAAGTATCTATTTTGAAGTCTTGATCGATTTTGGGGGTTGGGAAGGATCAGGTGATGGTTTTGGGTGTGATTTGATTTTCGTCTAGAACATCAAAAATCCTTCAAGATGCTCCAAAATGACTCATCTATATCTATAATGATAGATCTTGATTAGGAGTATCTTTTTCTAGTACATGTCAAGTATCTATTTGGAAGTCTTGATCGATTTTGGGGGTTGGGAAGGATCAGGTGATGGTTTTGGGTGTGATTTGATTTTCGTCTAGAACATCAAAAATCCTTCAGGATGCTCCAAAATGACTCATCTATATCTATAATGATAGATCTTGATTAGGAGTATCTTTTTCTAGTACATGTCAAGTATCTATTTTGAAGTCTTGATCGATTTTGGGGGTTGGGAAGGATCAGGTGATGGTTTTGGGTGTGATTTGATTTTCGTCTAGAACATCAAAAATCCTTCAGGATGCTCCAAAATGACTCATCTATATCTAAAATGATAGATCTTGATTAGGAGTATCTTTTTCTAGTACATGTCAAGTATCTATTTTGAAGTCTTGATCGATTTTGGGGGTTGGGAAGGATCAGGTGATGGTTTTGGGTGTGATTTGATTTTCGTCTAGAACATCAAAAATCCTTCAGGATGCTCCAAAATGACTCATCTATATCTATAATGATAGATCTTGATTAGGAGTATCTTTTTCTAGTACATGTCAAGTATCTATTTTGAAGTCTTGATCGATTTTGGGGGTTGGGAAGGATCAGGTGATGGTTTTGGGTGTGATTTGATTTTCGTCTAGAACATCAAAAATCCTTCAGGATGCTCCAAAATGACTCATCTATATCTATAATGATAGATCTTGATTAGGAGTATCTTTTTCTAGTACATGTCAAGTATCTATTTTGAAGTCTTGATCGATTTTGGGGGTTGGGAAGGATCAGGTGATGGTTTTGGGTGTGATTTGATTTTCGTCTAGAACACCAAAAATCCTTCAGGATGCTCCAAAATGACTCATCTATATCTATAATGATAGATCTTGATTAGGAGTATGTTTTTCTAGTACATGTCAAGTATCTATTTTGAAGTCTTGATCGATTTTGGGGGTTGGGAAGGATCAGGTGATGGTTTTGGTTGTGATTTGATTTTCGTCTAGAACATCAAAAATCCTTCAGGATGCTCCAAAATGACTCATCTATATCTATAATGATAGATCTTGAATAGGAGTATCTTTTTCTAGTACATGTCAAGTATCTATTTTGAAGTCTTGATCGATTTTGGGGGTTGGGAAGGATCAGGTGATGGTTTTGGGTGTGATTTGATTTTCGTCTAGAACATCAAAAATCCTTCAAGATGCTCCAAAATGACTCATCTATATCTATAATGATAGATCTTGATTAGGAGTATCTTTTTCTAGTACATGTCAAGTTTCGTTTCAGTTTCGTTTTATTTTGTAGCACAATTTTTACATTATTTTAAATTTAACAAACAATTTAAGAGATTTAGAAAAACAAAATTTCTTTACAACTTTAACATAAATAACAAATTTATAACAAGATTTTAAGATAAGAAAAAATGATAAATAAATTAATTTAAGGGAAAACACTACAAGAAAAAAACCCTCATATTAAACTTAGAAAACTAGTATTGCACATAAACCCAAAAAATTAGGAAATCACTTTTTATTGTAAGTTTTGAATGAGATCATTATCTGAAAAAGAACATCTCTTGAAAAAATTGTCTTGTAATTTGTAAAGAGTGGATTTAATAAGGTTGACATTAGCTCTTTTGTGGAGTCTTATAGTAGAATAGCAACGAGGCAAATTAAGTATTAGTTTAAGGACTTTATTTTGACATATCTGTAATTTTTTAATGTGAGCCTCAGCACAATCGAACCACGCTGGTGCTCCATAAGTGAGGACTGGCTGAAATATACTTTTATAAATTAGTATTTTATTATGTATGCTTAGACGAGACTTCCTATTGATAAACGGATACAGGATTTTAATTAATAAATTCGTTTTATGGATTGAGTTTGATATGTGACCTTGAAAAGTGAGTTTTTTATCAAGTATAATGCCAAGATATTTGCAATGTTCGGACCATACGATATTAGTTGCATTAATATTGAGTGTGGTTTGTGGAAGAAAACATTGTTTTCTGCGCCGTGTGAACCAAATGGCCTGGCATTTTTCGGCGTTAACTTTAATTTTCCACTTATTTAAGTAACTAAGAACTTTATCAAGGGAACACTGTAAGTTGTTAAGCGCGTCTTGAGCAAAAACACTTGATGCAAAAAGGGCAGTGTCGTCAGCGAACATGGCAATTTCAGTATTTTCAAGCCTAGGAAGATCGGATAAGAAAACGTTAAAGAGAATGGGACCCAAAACAGATCCTTGAGGAACACCAAATGGAATATTAAATAAAGAAGATTTCGCAAGTCCAGTACTAACAAAAAACATTCGGTTTTTCAAAAAATTCCTAATAATTTGGATAAGATATCGTGGAAAATTCAACAAAATTAGCTTAAAGATGAGTCCATCGTGCCAAACAGTGTCAAAGGCTTTTTCTATGTCTAGCAAAACTAGACCCGTCGAATTTTTTAAAACAAGATTGTTTTGGACATATTTTTTAATTCTAAGGACTTGGTGGGAGGTCGAGTGACCTGCTCTAAATCCGAATTGTTCAATTGGATATATGCTTCTTTCATCAATATGTTGCAGGAGCCGGTCCTTTAACACCTTTTCAAAAAGTTTACTAATATTGCTTAAAAGACTTATAGGCCTATAACTTGATGGTCTATCTTTAGGTTTTCCAGCCTTGGCAATAGGTATAACCTTTGCTACTTTCCATTTTTCAGGAAAATAACAGTGTTTGATACAAACATTGAAGATAAAAGTTAAAAAAGTTATACCTTTTTTAGGCAGTGCTTTTAATAATTGGTTGCTAATTCTATCATCTCCCGGAGATTTCTTTATTTTCAGATCTTTAAGCAAGCCTTTTACTAAACTGTTGTTAGGAATAAGTGTACTGGGTTGAAAAATTACAGAATCTTCGAACTCTAAGAGTTTTTCGCGAACAATATTTTCGGTTACGTTATCACTTAAATGAGCGGACACTGAGTGATTGCGGTTGAAAGTTTGAGCGAAAATATTTGCCTTTTCTTCCTGCGTAATATAAACATTATTTTGTTCCCTAAGAGGAGGAATAGCTGAACCTTTCTTCTTAGATATTTTCGTTGCATTCCAAAAAGGTTTTGAACCCTTATCAAAACTCGATAGTAAGTTGTTCCACTTTTGATTACGAAACACTAAAATTTCGTTTTGAATTTTACGATTTAGGATGTTAACATTAGTTTTAAAAGAGTCTAATTTGTAACGAATCCACTTTCTTCTTTCAGTGTTTCGTAAACGGATCAAAGACAATATGTTACCCGGCAAAGGTTGAAGGTTTGAAATGGAACTAGGATTTCTGGTTTTTGGTATAGATATTTGAGCAGCGTTATTGATGGTTTGCTCAAACTTTTCAATAGCGCGGTCCACATCTTCAGGAGATTGAACATCTTCAATCGACAATCTTCCGTTGTACATGTTGCTGGATATGTAGGATTGATATCTTACCCAGTTTGCAGCAGAAAATTTGAAACGAACATGTGCATTGTTTAATAAACAGTTCGCTAATAACTCTGTGCACACAGGCAAATGGTTTGAGCTCAGAGCATGAATAGTTAAGGGTTGAGTGAAGCGCGCAGGGTTATTTGTGATAAATATGTCAAGCGTTGAAGGATTTTTTGACGAGGAACTCGGTATATATGTTGGTGTAAGTGGATATAAAATTGAAAGCGACCTGTTATATGCAATAATATCGTGAAGTATATTTCCAAAACAGTTAGCTCTCAAGCAACCCCATAATTGGTGCCTACAATTAAAATCACCTCCTATAATGAAATTAGGCCTTGTCCTTATAATCTTCAGTATGTCTCTTTTGAATTTAGTTTTTTTCTCGTAACTAGCATTTCCACCAGGGAAATAAAGAGAAAAAATACTTAAATCTGTTGAGTCTTGGAGCGTGATATCTATACCAATAGCTTCCACAACCTCTAAACGAACAATTGGAAGCACCCTATGTCTCAGATTTTTATTAACTACTAAAGCTACGCCACCCCCTTTTGAATGTCGTCTATCAAGTCTATGGCATACATAATTTGGATTGGAAAAACTACTTTCGTTGGTCAACCATGTCTCCGTTAGTAAAGCAATGTCAAATTTATTATATTTCATAAAATTAAAAAAATCAATTTTTTTATTTTGAATGCTTGAAGCATTCCAAGTAATAATTTTTGGGTTTATGTTCGTCATATTGCATAAACATATTTCACTGCAAGAGTGGTAATAATAGTAAATTGCTCTTCTCTTGTTCGACAAGAGCGTAACTTAGACATAACATCTGTGAGAAGATTAGAAATTTCATCAAAAGAGAATAGAGAGTTTTTATTTTTTTCAGTTACAACATTATCAGAGCGGGTATTATCAGAGCGAACACTGGCGGGATGCACATGGTTGTAGTTGAAACTCGTGCTTGCAGAAGATGATGACGTAGCGTGTTGGCTCTTCTTATTGGAGTGAGGCAGCTGGGGAAAATCTTCCATGGTGAAGTTAACATGATTAACTTTGGCTCTCAGTTGGTTTGCAAAAACCGGTTTTGTGGTTGAATTGTTGTTACCGCGCATGCGTGAAGAGATTCTTTGTCGTATTTCAATATATTGTTTACGACTGATACAGGTTGGATCGTTTGATTTGTGCGGCCCATTGCAATTTGCACATTTTACTGATGTAGGGAGTTCCTTGCACTCAGATGTTTTGTGGGGCCCAGCGCAAGAAGAGCAGAAGCTGTTGACTTGACAATGCATGTCGCCGTGACCATACATTTGGCAGTTATAGCACTGTGTTATTTTATTGGGTTGGTGTTTTTTGTAGTCCCATCTAATAAGAGTTTTAAACACAGTTCTATAATTGGCACGAAGTTCGTTCATTTTGATTGAACCACGTTCGATCAATACAATATATTTATAATGCAAATGCTGCGATTTGGTTTTAATTGTTATAGACTTAACTTCAATACATTTTATACCTAGAGTACATAATTCGTTCTTTAGTTTTGTATTATCATAGAGATCTAAGCCGGATAGTACAACTTTGAAAGGTCTAGATGATTTCCTTTCGTGGGAATAAAACTCACATGATTCTGCTTTTAAAGCTTTTGCAATAAGTTCGTAGGATGCCATGCTTGAGCACATAACCTTTTGACCCAAGGAAATGTTTTTAATAACATAGTCACTAATTTTAAGGTTTTCAATTAAGCCTCGGAGAATTTCACTCTTAGTTTTTAAGACAATGATTGGGGGAATGGACACTTTTGCATTCACAATTTCACCAGGTTCACTATCTCCACTATCCATGCACTCATCTGGGCACAATGCCTGTAGGGGCTGGTAATAGTTTATATTGTTTATAGTTTTACTGTCCATATTGGACATTTTAAGAGTCTTGGATGGTTTATGATTTTTGTGGAGGATGAAATCCTCATCCTCCGCAACACTTCGTACACGTTTGAGATTAATTTTTGGTAAACACTATGAAAACGCGTGCAGCTCGTTTGACAGTAGCTGAACGAATGATACATGTCAAGTATCTATTTGGAAGTCTTGATCGATTTTGGGGGTTGGGAAGGATCAGGTGATGGTTTTGGGTGTGATTTGATTTTCGTCTAGAACATCAAAAATCCTTCAGGATGCTCCAAAATGACTCATCTATATCTATAATGATAGATCTTGATTAGGAGTATCTTTTTCTAGTACATGTCAAGTATCTATTTTGAAGTCTTGATCGATTTTGGGGGTTGGGAAGGATCAGGTGATGGTTTTGGGTGTGATTTGATTTTCGTCTAGAACATCAAAAATCCTTCAGGATGCTCCAAAATGACTCATCTATATCTATAATGATAGATCTTGATTAGGAGTATCTTTTTCTAGTACATGTCAAGTATCTATTTTGAAGTCTTGATCGATTTTGGGGGTTGGGAAGGATCAGGTGATGGTTTTGGGTGTGATTTGATTTTCGTCTAGAACATCAAAAATCCTTCAGGATGCTCCAAAATGACTCATCTATATCTATAATGATAGATCTTGATTAGGAGTATCTTTTTCTAGTACATGTCAAGTATCTATTTTGAAGTCTTGATCGATTTTGGGGGTTGGGAAGGATCAGGTGATGGTTTTGGGTGTGATTTGATTTTCGTCTAGAACATCAAAAATCCTTCAGGATGCTCCAAAATGACTCATCTATATCTATAATGATAGATCTTGATTAGGAGTATCTTTTTCTAGTACATGTCAAGTATCTATTTTGAAGTCTTGATCGATTTTGGGGGTTGGGAAGGATCAGGTGATGGTTTTGGGTGTGATTTGATTTTCGTCTAGAACATCAAAAATCCTTCAGGATGCTCCAAAATGACTCATCTATATCTATAATGATAGATCTTGATTAGGAGTATCTTTTTCTAGTACATGTCAAGTATCTATTTTGAAGTCTTGATCGATTTTGGGGGTTGGGAAGGATCAGGTGATGGTTTTGGGTGTGATTTGATTTTCGTCTAGAACATCAAAAATCCTTCAAGATGCTCCAAAATGACTCATCTATATCTATAATGATAGATCTTGATTAGGAGTATCTTTTTCTAGTACATGTCAAGTATCTATTTGGAAGTCTTGATCGATTTTGGGGGTTGGGAAGGATCAGGTGATGGTTTTGGGTGTGATTTGATTTTCGTCTAGAACATCAAAAATCCTTCAGGATGCTCCAAAATGACTCATCTATATCTATAATGATAGATCTTGATTAGGAGTATCTTTTTCTAGTACATGTCAAGTATCTATTTTGAAGTCTTGATCGATTTTGGGGGTTGGGAAGGATCAGGTGATGGTTTTGGGTGTGATTTGATTTTCGTCTAGAACATCAAAAATCCTTCAGGATGCTCCAAAATGACTCATCTATATCTATAATGATAGATCTTGATTAGGAGTATCTTTTTCTAGTACATGTCAAGTATCTATTTTGAAGTCTTGATCGATTTTGGGGGTTGGGAAGGATCAGGTGATGGTTTTGGGTGTGATTTGATTTTCGTCTAGAACATCAAAAATCCTTCAGGATGCTCCAAAATGACTCATCTATATCTATAATGATAGATCTTGATTAGGAGTATCTTTTTCTAGTACATGTCAAGTATCTATTTTGTAGTCTTGATCGATTTTGGGGGTTGGGAAGGATCAGGTGATGGTTTTGGGTGTGATTTGATTTTCGTCTAGAACATCAAAAATCCTTCAGGATGCTCCAAAATGACTCATCTATATCTATAATGATAGATCTTGATTAGGAGTATCTTTTTCTAGTACATGTCAAGTATCTATTTTGAAGTCTTGATCGATTTTGGGGGTTGGGAAGGATCAGGTGATGGTTTTGGGTGTGATTTGATTTTCGTCTAGAACATCAAAAATCCTTCAGGATGCTCCAAAATGACTCATCTATATCTATAATGATAGATCTTGATTAGGAGTATCTTTTTCTAGTACATGTCAAGTATCTATTTTGAAGTCTTGATCGATTTTGGGGGTTGGGAAGGATCAGGTGATGGTTTTGGGTGTGATTTGATTTTCGTCTAGAACATCAAAAATCCTTCAGGATGCTCCAAAATGACTCATCTATATCTATAATGATAGATCTTGATTAGGAGTATCTTTTTCTAGTACATGTCAAGTATCTATTTTGAAGTCTTGATCGATTTTGGGGGTTGGGAAGGATCAGGTGATGGTTTTGGGTGTGATTTGATTTTCGTCTAGAACATCAAAAATCCTTCAGGATGCTCCAAAATGACTCATCTATATCTATAATGATAGATCTTGATTAGGAGTATCTTGTTCTAGTACATGTCAAGTATCTATTTTGAAGTCTTGATCGATTTTGGGGGTTGGGAAGGATCAGGTGATGGTTTTGGGTGTGATTTGATTTTCGTCTAGAACATCAAAAATCCTTCAGGATGCTCCAAAATGACTCATCTATATCTATAATGATAGATCTTGATTAGGAGTATCTTTTTCTAGTACATGTCAAGTATCTATTTTGAAGTCTTGATCGATTTTGGGGGTTGGGAAGGATCAGGTGATGGTTTTGGGTGTGATTTGATTTTCGTCTAGAACATCAAAAATCCTTCAGGATGCTCCAAAATGACTCATCTATATCTATAATGATAGATCTTGATTAGGAGTATCTTTTTCTAGTACATGTCAAGTATCTATTTTGAAGTCTTGATCGATTTTGGGGGTTGGGAAGGATCAGGTGATGGTTTTGGGTGTGATTTGATTTTCGTCTAGAACATCAAAAATCCTTCAGGATGCTCCAAAATGACTCATCTATATCTATAATGATAGATCTTGATTAGGAGTATCTTTTTCTAGTACATGTCAAGTATCTATTTTGAAGTCTTGATCGATTTTGGGGGTTGGGAAGGATCAGGTGATGGTTTTGGGTGTGATTTGATTTTCGTCTAGAACATCAAAAATCCTTCAGGATGCTCCAAAATGACTCATCTATATCTATAATGATAGATCTTGATTAGGAGTATCTTTTTCTAGTACATGTCAAGTATCTATTTTGAAGTCTTGATCGATTTTGGGGGTTGGGAAGGATCAGGTGATGGTTTTGGGTGTGATTTGATTTTCGTCTAGAACATCAAAAATCCTTCAGGATGCTCCAAAATGACTCATCTATATCTATAATGATAGATCTTGATTAGGAGTATCTTTTTCTAGTACATGTCAAGTATCTATTTTGAAGTCTTGATCGATTTTGGGGGTTGGGAAGGATCAGGTGATGGTTTTGGGTGTGATTTGATTTTCGTCTAGAACATCAAAAATCCTTCAGGATGCTCCAAAATGACTCATCTATATCTATAATGATAGATCTTGATTAGGAGTATCTTTTTCTAGTACATGTCAAGTATCTATTTTGAAGTCTTGATCGATTTTGGGGGTTGGGAAGGATCAGGTGATGGTTTTGGGTGTGATTTGATTTTCGTCTAGAACATCAAAAATCCTTCAGGATGCTCCAAAATGACTCATCTATATCTATAATGATAGATCTTGATTAGGAGTATCTTTTTCTAGTACATGTCAAGTATCTATTTTGAAGTCTTGATCGATTTTGGGGGTTGGGAAGGATCAGGTGATGGTTTTGGGTGTGATTTGATTTTCGTCTAGAACATCAAAAATCCTTCAAGATGCTCCAAAATTACTCATCTATATCTATAATGATAGATCTTGATTAGGAGTATCTTTTTCTAGTACATGTCAAGTATCTATTTTGAAGTCTTGATCGATTTTGGGGGTTGGGAAGGATCAGGTGATGGTTTTGGGTGTGATTTGATTTTCGTCTAGAACATCAAAAATCCTTCAGGATGCTCCAAAATGACTCATCTATATCTATAATGATAGATCTTGATTAGGAGTATCTTTTTCTAGTACATGTCAAGTATCTATTTTGAAGTCTTGATCGATTTTGGGGGTTGGGAAGGATCAGGTGATGGTTTTGGGTGTGATTTGATTTTCGTCTAGAACATCAAAAATCCTTCAGGATGCTCCAAAATGACTCATCTATATCTATAATGATAGATCTTGATTAGGAGTATCTTTTTCTAGTACATGTCAAGTATCTATTTTGAAGTCTTGATCGATTTTGGGGGTTGGGAAGGATCAGGTGATGATTTTGGGTGTGATTTGATTTTCGTCTAGAACATCAAAAATCCTTCAGGATGCTCCAAAATGACTCATCTATATCTATAATGATAGATCTTGATTAGGAGTATCTTTTTCTAGTACATGTCAAGTATCTATTTTGAAGTCTTGATCGATTTTGGGGGTTGGGAAGGATCAGGTGATGGTTTTGGGTGTGATTTGATTTTCGTCTAGAACATCAAAAATCCTTCAGGATGCTCAAAAATGACTCATCTATATCTATAATGATAGATCTTGATTAGGAGTATCTTTTTCTAGTACATGTCAAGTATTTATTTTGAAGTCTTGATCGATTTTGGGGGTTGGGAAGGATCAGGTGATGGTTTTGGGTGTGATTTGATTTTCGTCTAGAACATCAAAAATCCTTCAGGATGCTCCAAAATGACTCATCTATATCTATAATGATAGATCTTGATTAGGAGTATCTTTTTCTAGTACATGTCAAGTATCTATTTTGAAGTCTTGATCGATTTTGGGGGTTGGGAAGGATCAGGTGATGGTTTTGGGTGTGATTTGATTTTCGTCTAGAACATCAAAAATCCTTCAGGATGCTCCAAAATGACTCATCTATATCTATAATGATAGATCTTGATTAGGAGTATCTTTTTCTAGTACATGTCAAGTATCTATTTTGAAGTCTTGATCGATTTTGGGGGTTGGGAAGGATCAGGTGATGGTTTTGGGTGTGATTTGATTTTCGTCTAGAACATCAAAAATCCTTCAGGATGCTCCAAAATGACTCATCTATATCTATAATGATAGATCTTGATTAGGAGTATCTTTTTCTAGTACATGTCAAGTATCTATTTTGAAGTCTTGATCGATTTTGGGGGTTGGGAAGGATCAGGTGATGGTTTTGGGTGTGATTTGATTTTCGTCTAGAACATCAAAAATCCTTCAGGATGCTCCAAAATGACTCATCTATATCTATAATGATAGATCTTGATTAGGAGTATCTTTTTCTAGTACATGTCAAGTATCTATTTTGAAGTCTTGATCGATTTTGGGGGTTGGGAAGGATCAGGTGATGGTTTTGGGTGTGATTTGATTTTCGTCTAGAACATCAAAAATCCTTCAGGATGCTCCAAAATGACTCATCTATATCTATAATGATAGATCTTGATTAGGAGTATCTTTTTCTAGTACATGTCAAGTATCTATTTTGAAGTCTTGATCGATTTTGGGGGTTGGGAAGGATCAGGTGATGGTTTTGGGTGTGATTTGATTTTCGTCTAGAACATCAAAAATCCTTCAGGATGCTCCAAAATGACTCATCTATATCTATAATGATAGATCTTGATTAGGAGTATCTTTTTCTAGTACATGTCAAGTATCTATTTTGAAGTCTTGATCGATTTTGGGGGTTGGGAAGGATCAGGTGATGGTTTTGGGTGTGATTTGATTTTCGTCTAGAACATCAAAAATCCTTCAGGATGCTCCAAAATGACTCATCTATATCTATAATGATAGATCTTGATTAGGAGTATCTTTTTCTAGTACATGTCAAGTATCTATTTTGAAGTCTTGATCGATTTTGGGGGTTGGGAAGGATCAGGTGATGGTTTTGGGCGTGATTTGATTTTCGTCTAGAACATCAAAAATCCTTCAGGATGCTCCAAAATGACTCATCTATATCTATAATGATAGATCTTGATTAGGAGTATCTTTTTCTAGTACATGTCAAGTATCTATTTTGAAGTCTTGATCGATTTTGGGGGTTGGGAAGGATCAGGTGATGGTTTTGGGTGTGATTTGATTTTCGTCTAGAACATCAAAAATCCTTCAGGATGCTCCAAAATGACTCATCTATATCTATAATGATAGATCTTGATTAGGAGTATCTTTTTCTAGTACATGTCAAGTATCTATTTTGAAGTCTTGATCGATTTTGGGGGTTGGGAAGGATCAGGTGATGGTTTTGGGTGTGATTTGATTTTCGTCTAGAACATCAAAAATCCTTCAGGATGCTCCAAAATGACTCATCTATATCTATAATGATAGATCTTGATTAGGAGTATCTTTTTCTAGTACATGTCAAGTATCTATTTTGAAGTCTTGATCGATTTTGGGGGTTGGGAAGGATCAGGTGATGGTTTTGGGTGTGATTTGATTTTCGTCTAGAACATCAAAAATCCTTCAGGATGCTCCAAAATGACTCATCTATATCTATAATGATAGATCTTGATTAGGAGTATCTTTTTCTAGTACATGTCAAGTATCTATTTTGAAGTCTTGATCGATTTTGGGGGTTGGGAAGGATCAGGTGATGGTTTTGGGTGTGATTTGATTTTCGTCTAGAACATCAAAAATCCTTCAGGATGCTCCAAAATGACTCATCTATATCTATAATGATAGATCTTGATTAGGAGTATCTTTTTCTAGTACATGTCAAGTATCTATTTTGAAGTCTTGATCGATTTTGGGGGTTGGGAAGGATCAGGTGATGGTTTTGGGTGTGATTTGATTTTCGTCTAGAACATCAAAAATCCTTCAGGATGCTCCAAAATGACTCATCTATATCTATAATGATAGATCTTGATTAGGAGTAGCTTTTTCTAGTACATGTCAAGTATCTATTTTGAAGTCTTGATCGATTTTGGGGGTTGGGAAGGATCAGGTGATGGTTTTGGGTGTGATTTGATTTTCGTCTAGAACATCAAAAATCCTTCAGGATGCTCCAAAATGACTCATCTATATCTATAATGATAGATCTTGATTAGGAGTATCTTTTTCTAGTACATGTCAAGTATCTATTTTGAAGTCTTGATCGATTTTGGGGGTTGGGAAGGATCAGGTGATGGTTTTGGGTGTGATTTGATTTTCGTCTAGAACATCAAAAATCCTTCAGGATGCTCCAAAATGACTCATCTATATCTATAATGATAGATCTTGATTAGGAGTATCTTTTTCTAGTACATGTCAAGTATCTATTTTGAAGTCTTGATCGATTTTGGGGGTTGGGAAGGATCAGGTGATGGTTTTGGGTGTGATTTGATTTTCGTCTAGAACATCAAAAATCCTTCAGGATGCTCCAAAATGACTCATCTATATCTATAATGATAGATCTTGATTAGGAGTATCTTTTTCTAGTACATGTCAAGTATCTATTTTGAAGTCTTGATCGATTTTGGGGGTTGGGAAGTATCAGGTGATGGTTTTGGGTGTGATTTGATTTTCGTCTAGAACATCAAAAATCCTTCAGGATGCTCCAAAATGACTCATCTATATCTGTAATGATAGATCTTGATTAGGAGTATCTTTTTCTAGTACATGTCAAGTATCTATTTTGAAGTCTTGATCGATTTTGGGGGTTGGGAAGGATCAGGTGATGGTTTTGGGTGTGATTTGATTTTCGTCTAGAACATCAAAAATCCTTCAGGATGCTCCAAAATGACTCATCTATATCTATAATGATAGATCTTGATTAGGAGTATCTTTTTCTAGTACATGTCAAGTATCTATTTTGAAGTCTTGATCGATTTTGGGGGTTGGGAAGGATCAGGTGATGGTTTTGGGTGTGATTTGATTTTCGTCTAGAACATCAAAAATCCTTCAGGATGCTCCAAAATGACTAATCTATATCTATAATGATAGATCTTGATTAGGAGTATCTTTTTCTAGTACATGTCAAGTATCTATTTTGAAGTCTTGATCGATTTTGGGGGTTGGGAAGGATCAGGTGATGGTTTTGGGTGTGATTTGATTTTCGTCTAGAACATCAAAAATCCTTCAGGATGCTCCAAAATGACTCATCTATATCTATAATGATAGATCTTGATTAGGAGTATCTTTTTCTAGTACATGTCAAGTATCTATTTTGAAGTCTTGATCGATTTTGGGGGTTGGGAAGGATCAGGTGATGGTTTTGGGTGTGATTTGATTTTCGTCTAGAACATCAAAAATCCTTCAGGATGCTCCAAAATGACTCATCTATATCTATAATGATAGATCTTGATTAGGAGTATCTTTTTCTAGTACATGTCAAGTATCTATTTTGAAGTCTTGATCGATTTTGGGGGTTGGGAAGGATCAGGTGATGGTTTTGGGTGTGATTTGATTTTCGTCTAGAACATCAAAAATCCTTCAGGATGCTCCAAAATGACTCATCTATATCTATAATGATAGATCTTGATTGGGAGTATCTTTTTCTAGTACATGTCAAGTATCTATTTTGAAGTCTTGATCGATTTTGGGGGTTGGGAAGGATCAGGTGATGGTTTTGGGTGTGATTTGATTTTCGTCTAGAACATCAAAAATCCTTCAGGATGCTCCAAAATGACTCATCTATATCTATAATGATAGATCTTGATTAGGAGTATCTTTTTCTAGTACATGTCAAGTATCTATTTTGAAGTCTTGATCGATTTTGGGGGTTGGGAAGGATCAGGTGATGGTTTTGGGTGTGATTTGATTTTCGTCTAGAACATCAAAAATCCTTCAGGATGCTCCAAAATGACTCATCTATATCTATAATGATAGATCTTGATTAGGAGTATCTTTTTCTAGTACATGTCAAGTATCTATTTTGAAGTCTTGATCGATTTTGGGGGTTGGGAAGGATCAGGTGATGGTTTTGGGTGTGATTTGATTTTCGTCTAGAACATCAAAAATCCTTCAGGATGCTCCAAAATGACTCATCTATATCTATAATGATAGATCTTGATTAGGAGTATCTTTTTCTAGTACATGTCAAGTATCTATTTTGAAGTCTTGATCGATTTTGGGGGTTGGGAAGGATCAGGTGATGGTTTTGGGTGTGATTTGATTTTCGTCTAGAACATCAAAAATCCTTCAGGATGCTCCAAAATGACTCATCTATATCTATAATGATAGATCTTGATTAGGAGTATCTTTTTCTAGTACATGTCAAGTATCTATTTTGAAGTCTTGATCGATTTTGGGGGTTGGGAAGGATCAGGTGATGGTTTTGGGTGTGATTTGATTTTCGTCTAGAACATCAAAAATCCTTCAGGATGCTCCAAAATGACTCATCTATATCTATAATGATAGATCTTGATTAGGAGTATCTTTTTCTAGTACATGTCAAGTATCTATTTTGAAGTCTTGATCGATTTTGGGGGTTGGGAAGGATCAGGTGATGGTTTTGGGTGTGATTTGATTTTCGTCTAGAACATCAAAAATCCTTCAGGATGCTCCAAAATGACTCATCTATATCTATAATGATAGATCTTGATTAGGAGTATCTTTTTCTAGTACATGTCAAGTATCTATTTTGAAGTCTTGATCGATTTTGGGAGTTGGGAAGTATCAGGTGATGGTTTTGGGTGTGATTTGATTTTCATCTAGAACATCAAAAATCCTTCAGGATGCTCCAAAATGACTCATCTATATCTATAATGATAGATCTTGATTAGGAGTATCTTTTTCTAGTACATGTCAAGTATCTATTTTGAAGTCTTGATCGATTTTGGGGGTTGGGAAGGATCAGGTGATGGTTTTGGGTGTGATTTGATTTTCGTCTAGAACATCAAAAATCCTTCAGGATGCTCCAAAATGACTCATCTATATCTATAATGATAGATCTTGATTAGGAGTATCTTTTTCTAGTACATGTCAAGTATCTATTTTGAAGTCTTGATCGATTTTGGGGGTTGGGAAGGATCAGGTGATGGTTTTGGGTGTGATTTGATTTTCGTCTAGAACATCAAAAATCCTTCAGGATGCTCCAAAATGACTCATCTATATCTATAATGATAGATCTTGATTAGGAGTATCTTTTTCTAGTACATGTCAAGTATCTATTTTGAAGTCTTGATCGATTTTGGGAGTTGGGAAAGATCAGGTGATGGTTTTGGGTGTGATTTGATTTTCGTCTAGAACATCAAAAATCCTTCAGGATGCTCCAAAATGACTCATCTATATCTGTAATGATAGATCTTGATTAGGAGTATCTTTTTCTAGTACATGTCAAGTATCTATTTTGAAGTCTTGATCGATTTTGGGGGTTGGGAAGGATCAGGTGATGGTTTTGGGTGTGATTTGATTTTCGTCTAGAACATCAAAAATCCTTCAGGATGCTCCAAAATGACTCATCTATATCTATAATGATAGATCTTGATTAGGAGTATCTTTTTCTAGTACATGTCAAGTATCTATTTTGAAGTCTTGATCGATTTTGGGGGTTGGGAAGGATCAGGTGATGGTTTTGGGTGTGATTTGATTTTCGTCTAGAACATCAAAAATCCTTCAGGATGCTCCAAAATGACTCATCTATATCTATAATGATAGATCTTGATTAGGAGTATCTTTTTCTAGTACATGTCAAGTATCTATTTTGAAGTCTTGATCGATTTTGGGGGTTGGGAAGGATCAGGTGATGGTTTTGGGTGTGATTTGATTTTCGTCTAGAACATCAAAAATCCTTCAGGATGCTCCAAAATGACTCATCTATATCTATAATGATAGATCTTGATTAGGAGTATCTTTTTCTAGTACATGTCAAGTATCTATTTTGAAGTCTTGATCGATTTTGGGGGTTGGGAAAGATCAGGTGATGGTTTTGGGTGTGATTTGATTTTCGTCTAGAACATCAAAAATCCTTCAGGATGCTCCAAAATGACTCATCTATATCTATAATGATAGATCTTGATTAGGAGTATCTTTTTCTAGTACATGTCAAGTATCTATTTTGAAGTCTTAATCGATTTTGGGGGTTGGGAAGGATCAGGTGATGGTTTTGGGTGTGATTTGATTTTCGTCTAGAACATCAAAAATCTTTCAGGATGCTCCAAAATGACTCATCTATATCTATAATGATAGATCTTGATTAGGAGTATCTTTTTCTAGTACATGTCAAGTATCTATTTTGAAGTCTTGATCGATTTTGGGGGTTGGGAAGGATCAGGTGATGGTTTTGGGTGTGATTTGATTTTCGTCTAGAACATCAAAAATCCTTCAGGATGCTCCAAAATGACTCATCTATATCTGTAATGATAGATCTTGATTAGGAGTATCTTTTTCTAGTACATGTCAAGTATCTATTTTGAAGTCTTGATCGATTTTGGGGGTTGGGAAGGATCAGGTGATGGTTTTGGGTGTGATTTGATTTTCGTCTAGAACATCTATATCTATAATGATAGATCTTGATTAGGAGTATCTTTTTCTAGTACATGTCAAGTATCTATTTTGAAGTCTTGATCGATTTTGGGGGTTGGGAAGGATCAGGTGATGGTTTTGGGTGTGATTTGATTTTCGTCTAGAACATCAAAAATCCTTCAGGATGCTCCAAAATGACTCATCTATATCTATAATGATAGATCTTGATTAGGAGTATCTTTTTCTAGTACATGTCAAGTATCTATTTTGAAGTCTTGATCGATTTTGGGGGTTGGGAAGGATCAGGTGATGGTTTTGGGTGTGATTTGATTTTCGTCTAGAACATCAAAAATCCTTCAGGATGCTCCAAAATGACTCATCTATATCTATAATGATAGATCTTGATTAGGAGTATCTTTTTCTAGTACATGTCAAGTATCTATTTTGAAGTCTTGATCGATTTTGGGGGTTGGGAAGGATCAGGTGATGGTTTTGGGTGTGATTTGATTTTCGTCTAGAATATCAAAAATCCTTCAGGATGCTCCAAAATGACTCATCTATATCTATAATGATAGATCTTGATTAGGAGTATCTTTTTCTAGTACATGTCAAGTATCTATTTTGAAGTCTTGATCGATTTTGGGGGTTGGGAAAGATCAGGTGATGGTTTTGGGTGTGATTTGATTTTCGTCTAGAACATCAAAAATCCTTCAGGATGCTCCAAAATGACTCATCTATATCTATAATGATAGATCTTGATTAGGAGTATCTTTTTCTAGTACATGTCAAGTATCTATTTTGAAGTCTTGATCGATTTTGGGGGTTGGGAAGGATCAGGTGATGGTTTTGGGTGTGATTTGATTTTCGTCTAGAACATCAAAAATCCTTCAGGATGCTCCAAAATGACTCATCTATATCTATAATGATAGATCTTGATTAGGAGTATCTTTTTCTAGTACATGTCAAGTATCTATTTTGAAGTCTTGATCGATTTTGGGGGTTGGGAAGGATCAGGTGATGGTTTTGGGTGTGATTTGATTTTCGTCTAGAACATCAAAAATCCTTCAGGATGCTCCAAAATGACTCATCTATATCTGTAATGATAGATCTTGATTAGGAGTATCTTTTTCTAGTACATGTCAAGTATCTATTTTGAAGTCTTGATCGATTTTGGGGGTTGGGAAGGATCAGGTGATGGTTTTGGGTGTGATTTGATTTTCGTCTAGAACATCTATATCTATAATGATAGATCTTGATTAGGAGTATCTTTTTCTAGTACATGTCAAGTATCTATTTTGAAGTCTTGATCGATTTTGGGGGTTGGGAAGGATCAGGTGATGGTTTTGGGTGTGATTTGATTTTCGTCTAGAACATCAAAAATCCTTCAGGATGCTCCAAAATGACTCATCTATATCTATAATGATAGATCTTGATTAGGAGTATCTTTTTCTAGTACATGTCAAGTATCTATTTTGAAGTCTTGATCGATTTTGGGGGTTGGGAAGGATCAGGTGATGGTTTTGGGTGTGATTTGATTTTCGTCTAGAACATCAAAAATCCTTCAGGATGCTCCAAAATGACTCATCTATATCTATAATGATAGATCTTGATTAGGAGTATCTTTTTCTAGTACATGTCAAGTATCTATTTTGAAGTCTTGATCGATTTTGGGGGTTGGGAAGGATCAGGTGATGGTTTTGGGTGTGATTTGATTTTCGTCTAGAATATCAAAAATCCTTCAGGATGCTCCAAAATGACTCATCTATATCTATAATGATAGATCTTGATTAGGAGTATCTTTTTCTAGTACATGTCAAGTATCTATTTTGAAGTCTTGATCGATTTTGGGGGTTGGGAAAGATCAGGTGATGGTTTTGGGTGTGATTTGATTTTCGTCTAGAACATCAAAAATCCTTCAGGATGCTCCAAAATGACTCATCTATATCTATAATGATAGATCTTGATTAGGAGTATCTTTTTCTAGTACATGTCAAGTATCTATTTTGAAGTCTTGATCGATTTTGGGGGTTGGGAAGGATCAGGTGATGGTTTTGGGTGTGATTTGATTTTCGTCTAGAATATCAAAAATCCTTCAGGATGCTCCAAAATGACTCATCTATATCTATAATGATAGATCTTGATTAGGAGTATCTTTTTCTAGTACATGTCAAGTATCTATTTTGAAGTCTTGATCGATTTTGGGGGTTGGGAAAGATCAGGTGATGGTTTTGGGTGTGATTTGATTTTCGTCTAGAACATCAAAAATCCTTCAGGATGCTCCAAAATGACTCATCTATATCTATAATGATAGATCTTGATTAGGAGTATCTTTTTCTAGTACATGTCAAGTATCTATTTTGAAGTCTTGATCGATTTTGGGGGTTGGGAAGGATCAGGTGATGGTTTTGGGTGTGATTTGATTTTCGTCTAGAACATCAAAAATCCTTCAGGATGCTCCAAAATGACTCATCTATATCTATAATGATAGATCTTGATTAGGAGTATCTTTTTCTAGTACATGTCAAGTATCTATTTTGAAGTCTTGATCGATTTTGGGGGTTGGGAAGGATCAGGTGATGGTTTTGGGTGTGATTTGATTTTCGTCTAGAACATCAAAAATCTTTCAGGATGCTCCAAAATGACTCATCTATATCTATAATGATAGATCTTGATTAGGAGTATCTTTTTCTAGTACATGTCAAGTATCTATTTTGAAGTCTTGATCGATGTTGGGGGTTGGGAAAGATCAGGTGATGGTTTTGGGTGTGATTTGATTTTCGTCTAGAACATTAAAAATCCTTCAGGATGTTTCAAAATGACTCATCTATATCTATAATGATAGATCTTGATTAGGAGTATCTTTTTCTAGTACATGTCAAGTATCTATTTTGAAGTCTTGATCGATTTTGGGGGTTGGGAAGGATCAGGTGATGGTTTTGGGTGTGATTTGATTTTCGTCTAGAACATCTATATCTATAATGATAGATCTTGATTAGGAGTATCTTTTTCTAGTACATGTCAAGTATCTATTTTGAAGTCTTGATCGATTTTGGGGGTTGGGAAGGATCAGGTGATGGTTTTGGGTGTGATTTGATTTTCGTCTAGAACATCAAAAATCCTTCAGGATGCTCCAAAATGACTCATCTATATCTATAATGATAGATCTTGATTAGGAGTATCTTTTTCTAGTACATGTCAAGTATCTATTTTGAAGTCTTGATCGATTTTGGGGGTTGGGAAGGATCAGGTGATGGTTTTGGGTGTGATTTGATTTTCGTCTAGAACATCAAAAATCCTTCAGGATGCTCCAAAATGACTCATCTATATCTATAATGATAGATCTTGATTAGGAGTATCTTTTTCTAGTACATGTCAAGTATCTATTTTGAAGTCTTGATCGATTTTGGGGGTTGGGAAGGATCAGGTGATGGTTTTGGGTGTGATTTGATTTTCGTCTAGAACATCAAAAATCCTTCAGGATGCTCCAAAATGACTCATCTATATCTATAATGATAGATCTGGATTAGGAGTATCTTTTTCTAGTACATGTCAAGAATCTATTTTGAAGTCTTGATCGATTTAGGGGGTTGGGAAGGGTCAGGTGATGGTTTTGGGTGTGATTTGATTTTCGTCTAGAACATCAAAAATCCTTCAGGATGCTCCAAAATGACTCATCTATATCTATAATGATAGATCTTGATTAGGAGTATCTTTTTCTAGTACATGTCAAGTATCTATTTTGAAGTCTTGATCGATTTTGGGGGTTGGGAAGGATCAGGTGATGGTTTTGGGTGTGATTTGATTTTCGTCTAGAACATCAAAAATCCTTCAGGATGCTCCAAAATGACTCATCTATATCTATAATGATAGATCTTGATTAGGAGTATCTTTTTCTAGTACATGTCAAGTATCTATTTTGAAGTCTTGATCGATTTTAGGGGTTGGGAAGGATCAGGTGATGGTTTTGGGTGTGATTTGATTTTCGTCTAGAACATCAAAAATCCTTCAGGATGCTCCAAAATGACTCATCTATATATATAATGATAGATCTTGATTAGGAGTATCTTTTTCTAGTACATGTCAAGTATCTATTTTGAAGTCTTGATCGATTTTGGGGGTTGGGAAGGATCAGGTGATGGTTTTGGGTGTGGTTTGATTTTCGTCTAGAACATCAAAAATCCTTCAGGATGCTCCAAAATGACTCATCTATATCTATAATGATAGATCTTGATTAGGAGTATCTTTTTCTAGTACATGTCAAGTATCTATTTTGAAGTCTTGATCGATTTTGGGGGTTGGGAAGGATCAGGTGATGGTTTTGGGTGTGATTTGATTTTCGCCTAGAACATCAAAAATCCTTCAGGATGCTCCAAAATGACTCATCTATATCTATAATGATAGATCTTGATTAGGAGTATCTTTTTCTAGTACATGTCAAGTATCTATTTTGAAGTCTTGATCGATTTTGGGGGTTGGGAAAGATCAGGTGATGGTTTTAGGTGTGATTTGATTTTCGTCTAGAACATCAAAAATCCTTCAGGATGCTCCAAAATGACTCATCTATATCTATAATGATAGATCTTGATTAGGAGTATCTTTTTCTAGTACATGTCAAGTATCTATTTTGAAGTCTTGATCGATTTTGGGGGTTGGGAAGGATCAGGTGATGGTTTTGGGTGTGATTTGATTTTCGTCTAGAACATCAAAAATCCTTCAGGATGCTCCAAAATGACTCATCTATATCTATAATGATAGATCTTGATTAGGAGTATCTTTTTCTAGTACATGTCAAGTATCTATTTTGAAATCTTGATCGATTTTGGGGGTTGGGAAGGATCAGGTGATGGTTTTGGGTGTGATTTGATTTTCGTCTAGAACATCAAAAATCCTTCAGGATGCTCCAAAATGACTCATCTATATCTATAATGATAGATCTTGATTAGGAGTATCTTTTTCTAGTACATGTCAAGTATCTATTTTGAAGTCTTGATCGATTTTGGGGGTTGGGAAGGATCAGGTGATGGTTTTGGGTGTGATTTGATTTTCGTCTAGAACATCAAAAATCCTTTACGATGCTCCAAAATGACTCATCTATATCTATAATGATAGATCTTGATTAGGAGTATCTTTTTCTAGTACATGTCAAGTATCTATTTTGAAGTCTTGATCGATTTTGGGGGTTGGGAAGGATCAGGTGATGGTTTTGGGTGTGATTTAATTTTCGTCTAGAACATCAAAAATCCTTCAGGATACTCAAAAATGACTCATCTATATCTATAATGATAGATCTTGATTAGGAGTATCTTTTTCTAGTACATGTCAAGTATCTATTTTGAAGTCTTGATCGATTTTGCGGGTTGGGAAGGATCAGGTGATGGTTTTGGGTGTGATTTGATTTTCGTCTAGAACATCAAAAATCCTTCAGGATGCTCCAAAATGACTCATCTATATCTATAATGATAGATCTTGATTAGGAGTATCTTTTTCTAGTACATGTCAAGTATCTATTTTGAAGTCTTGATCGATTTTGGGGGTTGGGAAGGATCAGGTGATGGTTTTGGGTGTGATTTGATTTTCGTCTAGAACATCAAAAATACTTCAGGATGCTCCAAAATGACTCATCTATATCTATAATGATAGATCTTGATTAGGAGTATCTTTTTCTAGTACATGTCAAGTATCTATTTTGAAGTCTTGATCGATTTTGGGGATTGGGAAGGATCAGGTGATGGTTTTGGGTGTGATTTGATTTTCGTCTAGAACATCAAAAATCCTTCAGGATGCTCCAAAATGACTCATCTATATCTATAATGATAGATCTTGATTAGGAGTATCTTTTTCTAGTACATGTCAAGTATCTATTTTGAAGTGTTGATCGATTTTGGGGGTTGGGAAGGATCAGGTGATGGTTTTGGGTGTGATTTGATTTTCGTCTAGAACATCAAAAATCCTTCAGGATGCTCCAAAATGACTCATCTATATCTATAATGATAGATCTTGATTAGGAGTATCTTTTTCTAGTACATGTCAAGTATCTATTTTGAAGTCTTGATCGATTTTGGGGGTTGGGAAGGATCAGGTGATGGTTTTGGGTGTGATTTGATTTTCGTCTAGAACATCAAAAATCCTTCAGGATGCTCCAAAATGACTCATCTATATCTATAATGATAGATCTTGATTAGGAGTATCTTTTTCTAGTACATGTCAAGTATCTATTTTGAAGTCTTGATCGATTTTGGGGGTTGGGAAGGATCAGGTGATGGTTTTGGGTGTGATTTGATTTTCGTCTAGAACATCAAAAATCCTTCAGGATGCTCCAAAATGACTCATCTATATCTATAATGATAGATCTTGATTAGGAGTATCTTTTTCTAGTACATGTCAAGTATCTATTTTGAAGTCTTGATCGATTTTGGGGGTTGGAAAGGATCAGGTGATGGTTTTGGGTGTGATTTGATTTTCGTCTAGAACATCAAAAATCCTTCAGGATGCTCCAAAATGACTCATCTATATCTATAATGATAGATCTTGATTATCTATATCTATAATGATAGATCTTGATTAGGAGTATCTTTTTCTAGTACATGTCAAGTATCTATTTTGAAGTCTTGATCGATTTTGGGGGTTGGGAAGGATCAGGTGATGGTTTTGGGTGTGATTTGATTTTCGTCTAGAACATCAAAAATTTTTCAGGATGCTCCAAAATGACTCATCTATATCTATAATGATAGATCTTGATTAGGAGTATCTTTTTCTAGTACATGTCAAGTATCTATTTTAAAGTCTTGATCGATTTTGGGGGTTGGGAAGGATCAGGTGATGGTTTTGGGTGTGATTTGATTTTCGTCTAGAACATCAAAAATCCTTCAGGAGGCTCCAAAATAACTCATCTATATCTATAATGATAGATCTTGATTAGGAGTATCTTTTTCTAGTACATGTCAAGTATCTATTTTGAAGTCTTGATCGATTTTGGGGGTTGGGAAGGATCAGGTGATGGTTTTGGGTGTGATTTGATTTTCGTCTAGAACATCAAAAATCCTTCAGGATGCTCCAAAATGACTCATCTATATCTATAATGATAGATCCTGATTAGGAGTATCTTTTTCTAGTACATATCAAGTATCTATTTTGAAGTCTTGATCGATTTTGGGGGTTGGGAAGGATCAGGTGATGGTTTTGGGTGTGATTTGATTTTCGTCTAGAACATCAAAAATCCTTCAGGATGCTCCAAAATGACTCATCTATATCTCTAATGATAGATCTTGATTAGGAGTATCTTTTTCTAGTACATGTCAAGTATCTATTTTGAAGTCTTGATCGATTTTGGGGGTTGGGAAGGATCAGGTGATGGTTTTGGGTGTGATTTGATTTTCGTCTAGAACATCAAAAATCCTACAGGATGCTCCAAAATGACTCATCTATATCTATAATGATAGATCTTGATTAGGAGTATCTTTTTCTAGTACATGTCAAGTATCTATTTTGAAGTCTTGATCGATTTTGGGGGTTGGGAAGGATCAGGTGATGGTTTTGGGTGTTATTTGATTTTCGTCTAGAACATCAAAAATCCTTCAGGATGCTCCAAAATGACTCATCTATATCTATAATGATAGATCTTGATTAGGAGTATCTTTTTCTAGTACATGTCAAGTATCTATTTTGAAGTCTTGATCGATTTTGGGGGTTGGGAAGGATCAGGTGATGGTTTTGGGTGTGATTTGATTTTCGTCTAGAACATCAAAAATCCTTCAGGATGCTCCAAAATGACTCATCTATATCTATAATGATAGATCTTGATTAGGAGTATCTTTTTCTAGTACATGTCAAGTATCTATTTTGAAGTCTTGATCGATTTTGGGGGTTGGGAAGGATCAGGTGATGGTTTTGGGTGTGATTTGATTTTCGTCTAGAACATCAAAAATCCTTCAGGATGCTCCAAAATGACTCATCTATATCTATAATGATAGATCTTGATTAGGAGTATCTTTTTCTAGTACATGTCAAGTATCTATTTTGAAGTCTTGATCGATTTTGGGGGTTGGGAAGGATCAGGTGATGGTTTTGGGTGTGATTTGATTTTCGTCTAGAACATCAAAAATCCTTCAGGATGCTCCAAAATGACTCATCTATATCTATAATGATAGATCTTGATTAGGAGTATCTTTTTCTAGTACATGTCAAGTATCTATTTTGAAGTCTTGATCGATTTTGGGGGTTGGGAAGGATCAGGTGATGGTTTTGGGTGTGATTTGATTTTCGTCTAGAACATCAAAAATCCTTCAGGATGCTCCAAAATGACTCATCTATATCTATAATGATAGATCTTGATTAGGAGTATCTTTTTTGAGTACATGTCAAGTATCTATTTTGAAGTCTTGATCGATTTTGGGGGTTGGGAAGGATCAGGTGATGGTTTTGGGTGTGATTTGATTTTCGTCTAGAACATCAAAAATCCTTCAGGATGCTCCAAAATGACTCATCTATATCTATAATGATAGATCTTGATTAGGAGTATCTTTTTCTCGTACATGTCAAGTATCTATTTTGAAGTCTTGATCGATTTTGGGGGTTGGGAAGGATCAGGTGATGGTTTTGGGTGTGATTTGATTTTCGTCTAGAACATCAAAAATCCTTCAGGATGCTCCAAAATGACTCATCTATATCTATAATGATAGATCTTGATTAGGAGTATCTTTTTCTAGTACATGTCAAGTATCTATTTTGAAGTCTTGATCGATTTTGGGGGTTGGGAAGGATCAGGTGATGGTTTTGGGTGTGATTTGATTTTCGTCTAGAACATCAAAAATCCTTCAGGATGCTCCAAAATGACTCATCTATATCTATAATGATAGATCTTGATTAGGAGTATCTTTTTCTAGTACATGTCAAGTATCTATTTTGAAGTCTTGATCGATTTTGGGGGTTGGGAAGGATCAGGTGATGGTTTTGGGTGTGATTTGATTTTCGTCTAGAACATCAAAAATCCTTCAGGATGCTCCAAAATGACTCATCTATATCTATAATGATAGATCTTGATTAGGAGTATCTTTTTCTAGTACATGTCAAGTATCTATTTTGAAGTCTTGATCGATTTTGGGGGTTGGGAAGGATCAGGTGATGGTTTTGGGTGTGATTTGATTTTCGTCTAGAACATCAAAAATCCTTCAGGATGCTCCAAAATGACTCATCTATATCTATAATGATAGATCTTGATTAGGAGTATCTTTTTCTAGTACATGTCAAGTATCTATTTTGAAGTCTTGATCGATTTTGGGGGTTGGGAAGGATCAGGTGATGGTTTTGGGTGTGATTTGATTTTCGTCTAGAACATCAAAAATCCTTCAGGATGCTCCAAAATGACTCATCTATATCTATAATGATAGATCTTGATTAGGAGTATCTTTTTCTAGTACATGTCAAGTATCTATTTTGAAGTCTTGATCGATTTTGGGGGTTGGGAAGGATCAGGTGATGGTTTTGGGTGTGATTTGATTTTCGTCTAGAACATCAAAAATCCTTCAGGATGCTCCAAAATGACTCATCTATATCTATAATGATAGATCTTGATTAGGAGTATCTTTTTCTAGTACATGTCAAGTATCTATTTTGAAGTCTTTATCGATTTTGGGGGTTGGGAAGGATCAGGTGATGGTTTTGGGCGTGATTTGATTTTCGTCTAGAACATCAAAAATCCTTCAGGATGCTCCAAAATGACTCATCTATATCTATAATGATAGATCTTGATTAGGAGTATCTTTTTCTAGTACATGTCAAGTATCTATTTTGAAGTCTTGATCGATTTTGGGGGTTGGGAAGGATCAGGTGATGGTTTTGGGTGTGATTTAATTTAATTAGAACATCAAAAATCCTTCAGAATGCTCCAAAATGACTCATCTATATCTATAATGATAGATCTTGATTAGGAGTATCTTTTTCTAGTACATGTCAAGTATCTATTTTGAAGTCTTGATCGATTTTGGGGGTTGGGAAGGATCAGGTGATGGTTTTGGGTGTGATTTGATTTTCGTCTAGAACATCAAAAATCCTTCAGGATGCTCCAAAATGACTCATCTATATCTATAATGATAGATCTTGATTAGGAGTATCTTTTTCTAGTACATGTCAAGTATCTATTTTGAAGTCTTGATCGATTTTGGGGGTTGGGAAGGATCAGGTGATGGTTTTGGGTGTGATTTGATTTTCGTCTAGAACATCAAAAATCCTTCAGGATGCTCCAAAATGACTCATCTATATCTATAATGATAGATCTTGATTAGGAGTATCTTTTTCTAGTACATGTCAAGTATCTATTTTGAAGTCTTGATCGATTTTGGGGGTTGGGAAGGATCAGGTGATGGTTTTGGGTGTGATTTGATTTTCGTCTAGAACATCAAAAATCCTTCAGGATGCTCCAAAATGACTCATCTATATCTATAATGATAGATCTTGATTAGGAGTATCTTTTTCTAGTACATGTCAAGTATCTATTTTGAAGTCTTGATCGATTTTGGGGGTTGGGAAGGATCAGGTGATGGTTTTGGGTGTGATTTGATTTTCGTCTAGAACATCAAAAATCCTTCAGGATGCTCCAAAATGACTCATCTATATCTATAATGATAGATCTTGATTAGGAGTATCTTTTTTTAGTACATGTCAAGTATCTATTTTGAAGTCTTGATCGATTTTGGGGGTTGGGAAGGATCAGGTGATGGTTTTGGGTGTGATTTGATTTTCGTCTAGAACATCAAAAATCCTTCAGGATGCTCCAAAATGACTCATCTATATCTATAATGATAGATCTTGATTAGGAGTATCTTTTTCTAGTACATGGCAAGTATCTATTTTGAAGTCTTGATCGATTTTGGGGGTTGGGAAGGATCAGGTGATGGTTTTGGGTGTGATTTGATTTTCGTCTAGAACATCAAAAATCCTTCAGGATGCTCCAAAATGACTCATCTATATCTATAATGATAGATCTTGATTAGGAGTATCTTTTTCTAGTACATGTCAAGTATCTATTTTGATTTTGGGGGTTGGGAAGGATCAGGTGATGGTTTTGGGTGTGATTTGATTTTCGTCTAGAACATCAAAAATCCTTCAGGATGCTCCAAAATGACTCAAATATATCTATAATGATAGATCTTGATTAGGAGTATCTTTTTCTAGTACATGTCAAGTATCTATTTTGAAGTCTTGATCGATTTTGGGGGTTGGGAAGGATCAGGTGATGGTTTTGGGTGTGATTTGATTTTCGTCTAGAACATCAAAAATCCTTCAGGATGCTCCAAAATGACTCATCTATATCTATAATGATAGATCTTGATTAGGAGTATCTTTTTCTAGTACATGTCAAGTATCTATTTTGAAGTCTTGATCGATTTTGGGGGTTGGGAAGGATCAGGTGATGGTTTTGGGTGTGATTTGATTTTCGTCTAGAACATCAAAAATCCTTCAGGATGCTCCAAAATGACTCATCTATATCTATAATGATAGATCTTGATTAGGAGTATCTTTTTCTAGTACATGTCAAGTATCTATTTTGAAGTCTTGATCGATTTTGGGGGTTGGGAAGGATCAGGTGATGGTTTTGGGTGTGATTTCATTTTCGTCTAGAACATCAAAAATCCTTCAGGATGCTCCAAAATGACTCATCTATATCAATAATGATAGATCTTGATTAGGAGTATCTTTTTCTTGTACATGTCAAGTATCTATTTTGAAGTCTTGATCGATTTTGGGGGTTGGGAAGGATCAGGTGATGGTTTTGGGTGTGATTTGATTTTCGTCTAGAACATCAAAAATCCTTCAGGATGCTCCAAAATGACTCATCTATATCTATAATGATAGATCTTGATTAGGAGTATCTTTTTCTAGTACATGTCAAGTATCTATTTTGAAGTCTTGATCGATTTTGGGGGTTGGGAAGGATCAGGTGATGGTTTTGGGTGTGATTTGATTTTCGTCTAGAACATCAAAAATCCTTCAGGATGCTCCAAAATGACTCATCTATATCTATAATGATAGATCTTGATTAGGAGTATCTTTTTCTAGTACATGTCAAGTATCTATTTTGAAGTCTTGATCGATTTTGGGGGTTGGGAAGGATCAGGTGATGGTTTTGGGTGTGATTTGATTTTCGTCTAGAACATCAAAAATCCTTCAGGATGCTCCAAAATGACTCATCTATATCTATAATGATAGATCTTGATTAGGAGTATCTTTTTCTAGTACATGTCAAGTATCTATTTTGAAGTCTTGATCGATTTTGGGGGTTGGAAAGGATCAGGTGATGGTTTTGGGTGTGATTTGATTTTCGTCTAGAACATCAAAAATCCTTCAGGATGCTCCAAAATGACTCATCTATATCTATAATGATAGATCTTGATTAGGAGTATCTTTTTCTAGTACATGTCAAGTATCTATTTTGAAGTCTTGACCGATTTTGGGGGTTGGGAAGGATCAGGTGATGGTTTTGGGTGTGATTTGATTTTCGTCTAGAACATCAAAAATCCTTCAGGATGCCCCAAAATGACTCATCTATATCTATAATGATAGATCTTGATTAGGAGTATCTTTTTCTAGTACATGTCAAGTATCTATTTTGAAGTCTTGATCAATTTTGGGGGTTGGGAAGGATCAGGTGATGGTTTTGGGTGTGATTTGATTTTCGTCTAGAACATCAAAAATCCTTCAGGATGCTCCAAAATGACTCATCTATATCTATAATGATAGATCTTGATTAGGAGTATCTTTTTCTAGTGCATATCAAGTATCTATTTTGAAGTCTTGATCGATTTTGGGGGTTGGGAAGGATCAGGTGATGGTTTTGGGTGTGATTTGATTTTCGTCTAGAACATCAAAAATCCTTCAGGATGCTCCAAAATGACTCATCTATATCTATAATGATAGATCTTGATTAGGAGTATCTTTTTCTAGTACATGTCAAGTATCTATTTTGAAGTCTTGATCGATTTTGGGGGTTGGGAAGGATCAGGTGATGGTTTTGGGTGTGATTTGATTTTCGTCTAGAACATCAAAAATCCTTCAGGATGCTCCAAAATGACTCATCTATATCTATAATGATAGATCTTGATTAGGAGTATCTTTTTTTAGTACATGTCAAGTATCTATTTTGAAGTCTTGATCGATTTTGGGGGTTGGGAAGGATCAGGTGATGGTTTTGGGTGTGATTTGATTTTTGTCTAGAACATCAAAAATCCTTCAGGATGCTCCAAAATGACTCATCTATATCTATAATGATAGATCTTGATTAGGAGTATCTTTTTCTAGTACATGCCAAGTATCTATTTTGAAGTCTTGATCGATTTTGGGGGTTGGGAAGGATCAGGTGATGGTTTTGGGTGTGATTTGATTTTCGTCTAGAACATCAAAAATCCTTCAGGATGCTCCAAAATGACTCATCTATATCTATAATGATAGATCTTGATTAGGAGTATCTTTTTCTAGTACATGTCAAGTATCTATTTTGAAGTCTTGATCGATTTTGGGGGTTGGGAAGGATCAGGTGATGGTTTTGGGTGTGATTTGATTTTCGTCTAGAACATCAAAAATCCTTCAGGATGCTCCAAAATGACTCATCTATATCTATAATGATAGATCTTGATTAGGAGTATCTTTTTCTAGTACATGTCAAGTATCTATTTTGAAGTCTTGATCGATTTTGGGGGTTGGGAAGGATCAGGTGATGGTTTTGGGTGTGATTTGATTTTCGTCTAGAACATCAAAAATCCTTCAGGATGCTTCAAAATGACTCATCTATATCTATAATGATAGATCTTGATTAGGAGTATCTTTTTCTAGTACATGTCAAGTATCTATTTTGAAGTCTTGATCGATTTTGGGGGTTGGGAAGGATCAGGTGATGGTTTTGGGTGTGATTTGATTTTCGTCTAGAACATCAAAAATCCTTCAGGATGCTCCAAAATGACTCATCTATATATATAATGATAGATCTTGATTAGGAGTATCTTTTTCTAGTACATGTCAAGTATCTATTTTGAAGTCTTGATCGATTTTGGGGGTTGGGAAGGATCAGGTGATGGTTTTGGGTGTGATTTGATTTTCGTCTAGAACATCAAAAATCCTTCAGGATGCTCCAAAATGACTCATCTATATCTATAATGATAGATCTTGATTAGGAGTATCTTTTTCTAGTACATGTCAAGTATCTATTTTGAAGTCTTGATCGATTTTGGGGGTTGGGAAGGATCAGGTGATGGTTTTGGGTGTGATTTGATTTTCGTCTAGAACATCAAAAATCCTTCAGGATGCTCCAAAATGACTCATCTATATCTATAATGATAGATCTTGATTAGGAGTATCTTTTTCTAGTACATGTCAAGTATCTATTTTGAAGTCTTGATCGATTTTGGGGGTTGGGAAGGATCAGGTGATGGTTTTGGGTGTGATTTGATTTTCGTCTAGAACATCAAAAATCCTTCAGGATGCTCCAAAATGACTCATCTATATCTATAATGATAGATCTTGATTAGGAGTATCTTTTTCTAGTACATGTCAAGTATCTATTTTGAAGTCTTGATCGATTTTGGGGGTTGGGAAGGATCAGGTGATGGTTTTGGGTGTGATTTGATTTTCGTCTAGAACATCAAAAATCCTTCAGGATGCTCCAAAATGACTCATCTATATCTATAATGATAGATCTTGATTAGGAGTATCTTTTTCTAGTACATGTCAAGTATCTATTTTGAAGTCTTGATCGATTTTGGGGGTTGGGAAGGATCAGGTGATGGTTTTGGGTGTGATTTGATTTTCGTCTAGAACATCAAAAATCCTTCAGGATGCTCCAAAATGACTCATCTATATCTATAATGATAGATCCTGATTAGGAGTATCTTTTTCTAGTACATATCAAGTATCTATTTTGAAGTCTTGATCGATTTTGGGGGTTGGGAAGGATCAGGTGATGGTTTTGGGTGTGATTTGATTTTCGTCTAGAACATCAAAAATCCTTCAGGATGCTCCAAAATGACTCATCTATATCTATAATGATAGATCTTGATTAGGAGTATCTTTTTCTAGTACATGTCAAGTATCTATTTTGAAGTCTTGATCGATTTTGGGGGTTGGGAAGGATCAGGTGATGGTTTTGGGTGTGATTTGATTTTCGTCTAGAACATCAAAAATCCTTCAGGATGCTCCAAAATGACTCATCTATATCTATAATGATAGATCTTGATTACGAGTATCTTTTTCTAGTACATGTCAAGTATCTATTTTGAAGTCTTGATCGATTTTGGGGGTTGGGAAGGATCAGGTGATGGTTTTGGGTGTGATTTGATTTTCGTCTAGAACATCAAAAATCCTTCAGGATGCTCCAAAATGACTCATCTATATCTATAATGATAGATCTTGATTAGGAGTATCTTTTTCTAGTACATGTCAAGTATCTATTTTGAAGTCTTGATCGATTTTGGGGGTTGGGAAGGATCAGGTGATGGTTTTGGGTGTGATTTGATTTTCGTCTAGAACATCAAAAATCCTTCAGGATGCTCCAAAATGACTCATCTATATCTATAATGATAGATCCTGATTAGGAGTATCTTTTTCTAGTACATATCATATCTAGTATGGGAAGGATCAGGTGATGGTTTTGGGTGTGATTTGATTTTCGTCTAGAACATCAAAAATCCTTCAGGATGCTCCAAAATGACTCATCTATATCTATAATGATAGATCCTGATTAGGAGTATCTTTTTCTAGTACATATCAAGTATCTATTTTGAAGTCTTGATCGATTTTGGGGGTTGGGAAGGATCAGGTGATGGTTTTGGGTGTGATTTGATTTTCGTCTAGAACATCAAAAATCCTTCAGGATGCTCCAAAATGACTCATCTATATATATAATGATAGATCTTGATTAGGAGTATCTTTTTCTAGTACATGTCAAGTATCTATTTTGAAGTCTTGATCGATTTTGGGGGTTGGGAAGGATCAGGTGATGGTTTTGGGTGTGATTTGATTTTCGTCTAGAACATCAAAAATCCTTCAGGATGCTCCAAAATGACTCATCTATATCTATAATGATAGATCTTGATTAGGAGTATCTTTTTTTAGTACATGTCAAGTATCTATTTTGAAGTCTTGATCGATTTTGGGGGTTGGGAAGGATCAGGTGATGGTTTTGGGTGTGATTTGATTTTTGTCTAGAACATCAAAAATCCTTCAGGATGCTCCAAAATGACTCATCTATATCTATAATGATAGATCTTGATTAGGAGTATCTTTTTCTAGTACATGTCAAGTATCTATTTTGAAGTCTTGATCGATTTTGGGGGTTGGGAAGGATCAGGTGATGGTTTTGGGTGTGATTTGATTTTCGTCTAGAACATCAAAAATCCTTCAGGATGCTCCAAAATGACTCATCTATATCTATAATGATAGATCTTGATTAGGAGTATCTTTTTCTAGTACATGTCAAGTATCTATTTTGAAGTCTTGATCGATTTTGGGGGTTGGGAAGGATCAGGTGATGGTTTTGGGTGTGATTTGATTTTCGTCTAGAACATCAAAAATCCTTCAGGATGCTCCAAAATGACTCATCTATATCTATAATGATAGATCTTGATTAGGAGTATCTTTTTCTAGTACATGTCAAGTATCTATTTTGAAGTCTTGATCGATTTTGGGGGTTGGGAAGGATCAGGTGATGGTTTTGGGTGTGATTTGATTTTCGTCTAGAACATCAAAAATCCTTCAGGATGCTTCAAAATGACTCATCTATATCTATAATGATAGATCTTGATTAGGAGTATCTTTTTCTAGTACATGTCAAGTATCTATTTTGAAGTCTTGATCGATTTTGGGGGTTGGGAAGGATCAGGTGATGGTTTTGGGTGTGATTTGATTTTCGTCTAGAACATCAAAAATCCTTCAGGATGCTCCAAAATGACTCATCTATATATATAATGATAGATCTTGATTAGGAGTATCTTTTTCTAGTACATGTCAACTATCTATTTTGAAGTCTTGATCGATTTTGGGGGTTGGGAAGGATCAGGTGATGGTTTTGGGTGTGATTTGATTTTCGTCTAGAACATCAAAAATCCTTCAGGATGCTCCAAAATGACTCATCTATATCTATAATGATAGATCTTGATTAGGAGTATCTTTTT
Organism: Eupeodes corollae; assembly: GCF_945859685.1. NCBI lineage: Eukaryota > Metazoa > Arthropoda > Insecta > Diptera > Syrphidae > Eupeodes > Eupeodes corollae. The sequence goes on from NW_026605878.1 coordinate 51,685, forward strand.
CTAGTACATGTCAAGTATCTATTTTGAAGTCTTGATCGATTTTGGGGGTTGGGAAGGATCAGGTGATGGTTTTGGGTGTGATTTGATTTTCGTCTAGAACATCAAAAATCCTTCAGGATGCTCCAAAATGACTCATCTATATCTATAATGATAGATCTTGATTAGGAGTATCTTTTTCTAGTACATGTCAAGTATCTATTTTGAAGTCTTGATCGATTTTGGGGGTTGGGAAGGATCAGGTGATGGTTTTGGGTGTGATTTGATTTTCGTCTAGAACATCAAAAATCCTTCAGGATGCTCCAAAATGACTCATCTATATCTATAATGATAGATCTTGATTAGGAGTATCTTTTTCTAGTACATGTCAAGTATCTATTTTCAAGTCTTGATCGATTTTGGGGGTTGGGAAGGATCAGGTGATGGTTTTGGGTGTGATTTGATTTTCGTCTAGAACATCAAAAATCCTTCAGGATGCTCCAAAATGACTCATCTATATCTATAATGATAGATCTTGATTAGGAGTATCTTTTTCTAGTACATGTCAAGTATCTATTTTGAATCTTGATCGATTTTGGGGGTTGGGAAGGATCAGGTGATGGTTTTGGGTGTGATTTGATTTTCGTCTAGAACATTAAAAATCCTTCAGGATGCTCCAAAATGACTCATCTATATCTATAATGATAGATCTTGATTAGGAGTATCTTTTTCTAGTACATGTCAAGTATCTATTTTGAAGTCTTGATCGATTTTGGGGGTTGGGAAGGATCAGGTGATGGTTTTGGGTGTGATTTGATTTTCGTCTAGAACATCAAAAATCCTTCAGGATGCTCCAAAATGACTCATCTATATCTATAATGATAGATCTTGATTAGGAGTATCTTTTTCTAGTACATGTCAAGTATTTTTTTTGAAGTCTTGATCGATTTTGGGGGTTGGGAAGGATCAGTTGATGGTTTTGGGTGTGATTTGATTTTCGTCTAGAACATCAAAAATCCTTCAGGATGCTCCAAAATGACTCATCTATATCTATAATGATAGATCTTGATTAGGAGTATCTTTTTTCTAGTACATGTCAAGTATCTATTTTGAAGTCTTGATCGATTTTGGGGGTTGGGAAGGATCAGGTGATGGTTTTGGGTGTGATTTGATTTTCGTCTAGAACATCAAAAATCCTTCAGGATGCTCCAAAATGACTCATCTATATCTATAATGATAGATCTTGATTAGGAGTATCTTTTTCTAGTACATGTCAAGTATCTATTTTGAAGTCTTGATCGATTTTGGGTGTTGGGTAGGATCAGGTGATGGTTTTGGGTGTGATTTGATTTTCGTCTAGAACATCAAAAATCCTTCAGGATGCTCCAAAATGACTCATCTATATCTATAATGATAGATCTTGATTAGGAGTATCTTTTCTAGTACATGTCAAGTATCTATTTGAAGTCTTGATCGATTTTGGGGGTTGGGAAGGATCAGGTGATGGTTTTGGGTGTGATTTGATTTTCGTCTAGAACATCAAAAATCCTTCAGGATGCTCCAAAATGACTCATCTATATCTATAATGATAGATCTTGATTAGGAGTATCTTTTTCTAGTACATGTCAAGTATCTATTTTGAAGTCTTGATCGATTTTGGGGGTTGGGAAGGATCAGGTGATGGTTTTGGGTGTGATTTGATTTTCGTCTAGAACATCAAAAATCCTTCAGGATGCTCCAAAATGACTCATCTATATCTATAATGATAGATCTTGATTAGGAGTATCTTTTTCTAGTACATGTCAAGTATCTATTTTGAAGTCTTGATCGATTTTGGGGGTTGGGAAGGATCAGGTGATGGTTTTGGGTGTGATTTGATTTTCGTCTAGAACATCAAAAATCCTTCAGGATGCTCCAAAATGACTCATCTATATCTATAATGATAGATCTTGATTAGGAGTATCTTTTTCTAGTACATGTCAAGTATCTATTTTGAAGTCTTGATCGATTTTGGGGGTTGGGAAGGATCAGGTGATGGTTTTGGGTGTGATTTGATTTTCGTCTAGAACATCAAAAATCTTCAGGATGCTCCAAAATGACTCATCTATATCTATAATGATAGATCTTGATTAGGAGTATCTTTTTCTAGTACATATCAAGTATCTATTTTGAAGTCTTGATCGATTTTGGGGGTTGGGAAGGATCAGGTGATGGTTTTGGGTGTGATTTGATTTTCGTCTAGAACATCAAAAATCCTTCAGGATGCTCCAAAATGACTCATCTATATCTATAATGATAGATCTTGATTAGGAGTATCTTTTTCTAGTACATGTCAAGTATCTATTTTGAAGTCTTGATCGATTTTGGGGGTTGGGAAGGATCAGGTGATGGTTTTGGGTGTGATTTGATTTTCGTCTAGAACATCAAAAATCCTTCAGGATGCTCCAAAATGACTCATCTATATCTATAATGATAGATCTTGATTACGAGTATCTTTTTCTAGTACATGTCAAGTATCTATTTTGAAGTCTTGATCGATTTTGGGGGTTGGGAAGGATCAGGTGATGGTTTTGGGTGTGATTTGATTTTCGTCTAGAACATCAAAAATCCTTCAGGATGCTCCAAAATGACTCATCTATATCTATAATGATAGATCTTGATTAGGAGTATCTTTTTCTAGTACATGTCAAGTATCTATTTTGAAGTCTTGATCGATTTTGGGGGTTGGGAAGGATCAGGTGATGGTTTTGGGTGTGATTTGATTTTCGTCTAGAACATCAAAAATCCTTCAGGATGCTCCAAAATGACTCATCTATATCTATAATGATAGATCCTGATTAGGAGTATCTTTTTCTAGTACATATCAAGTATCTATTTTGAAGTCTTGATCGATTTTGGGGGTTGGGAAGGATCAGGTGATGGTTTTGGGTGTGATTTGATTTTCGTCTAGAACATCAAAAATCCTTCAGGATACTCCAAAATGACTCATCTATATATATAATGATAGATCTTGATTAGGAGTATCTTTTTCTAGTACATGTCAAGTATCTATTTTGAAGTCTTGATCGATTTTGGGGGTTGGGAAGGATCAGGTGATGGTTTTGGGTGTGATTTGATTTTCGTCTAGAACATCAAAAATCCTTCAGGATGCTCCAAAATGACTCATCTATATCTATAATGATAGATCTTGATTAGGAGTATCTTTTTTTAGTACATGTCAAGTATCTATTTTGAAGTCTTGATCGATTTTGGGGGTTGGGAAGGATCAGGTGATGGTTTTGGGTGTGATTTGATTTTTGTCTAGAACATCAAAAATCCTTCAGGATGCTCCAAAATGACTCATCTATATCTATAATGATAGATCTTGATTAGGAGTATCTTTTTCTAGTACATGTCAAGTATCTATTTTGAAGTCTTGATCGATTTTGGGGGTTGGGAAGGATCAGGTGATGGTTTTGGGTGTGATTTGATTTTCGTCTAGAACATCAAAAATCCTTCAGGATGCTCCAAAATGACTCATCTATATCTATAATGATAGATCTTGATTAGGAGTATCTTTTTCTAGTACATGTCAAGTATCTATTTTGAAGTCTTGATCGATTTTGGGGGTTGGGAAGGATCAGGTGATGGTTTTGGGTGTGATTTGATTTTCGTCTAGAACATCAAAAATCCTTCAGGATGCTCCAAAATGACTCATCTATATCTATAATGATAGATCTTGATTAGGAGTATCTTTTTCTAGTACATGTCAAGTATCTATTTTGAAGTCTTGATCGATTTTGGGGGTTGGGAAGGATCAGGTGATGGTTTTGGGTGTGATTTGATTTTCGTCTAGAACATCAAAAATCCTTCAGGATGCTTCAAAATGACTCATCTATATCTATAATGATAGATCTTGATTAGGAGTATCTTTTTCTAGTACATGTCAAGTATCTATTTTGAAGTCTTGATCGATTTTGGGGGTTGGAAGGATCAGGTGATGGTTTTGGGTGTGATTTGATTTTCGTCTAGAACATCAAAAATCCTTCAGGATGCTCCAAAATGACTCATCTATATATATAATGATAGATCTTGATTAGGAGTATCTTTTTCTAGTACATGTCAACTATCTATTTGAAGTCTTGATCGATTTTGGGGGTTGGGAAGGATCAGGTGATGGTTTTGGGTGTG